>NW_020946652.1:11468578-11469223 GCF_900497805.2 Vombatus ursinus | reverse complement strand
AGGAGATCTGAGGGGAGGAGAGGATAAGACCCCATCTTCCACAAGAAGTGAATGGTTGGTTTTGGGGGATGTTGAAGTGGGGGTTCCTATTCAGGTACATTTTGGTTTTGAGGACTTCTGAGGTCCCTTCCAACTCTGATATTTTGTGACAAACAATGTAGAGGAAGGTAGGGGACTTTTGGGAAACAAACAAACTACGTGACACAGTGGATAGAGTGCTGAGCCTGGAGCTAGGAAGACCTGAGTTCAAATCAAACGTCAGACACTTATTAACTATGTGACCCCGGGCAAGTCACTTAACCTCTGTTTGCCTCAGTTTCCTTAACTATAAAATGGGGATAATAAAAGCACCTACCTCCAAGGGTTATTGAGAGGTTCAAATGAGACAATATAGGTAAAGTGCTTAGCACAGTACCTGGAACATAGTAGGTGTTGTATAAATGCTTGCTATTCATTATTATTATTATATTTAGTCCTCTTTTCTTGACTAATTCCAGAGGTGCAGAAGGAGTACTTAAGGAAACTCTAAGATGATGAACTCAATTGAGGGTCAAGGAAGGGCTAAGAGCTGGTGGGATTTCCATGGAGCAGGAGTGAACTTCCTTCCTTCCTTCCTTCCTTCCTTCCTTCCTTCCTTCCTTCCTT
>NW_020946652.1:11446025-11468568 GCF_900497805.2 Vombatus ursinus | reverse complement strand
TTCCTTCCTTCCTTCCTTCCTTCCTTCCTTCCTTCCTTCCTTCCTTCTTTCCTTCCTTCTTTCCTTCCTTCCCTTTCCTCCCTATTTTTTTCCTCCTTCCCTTCCTCTCTTCCTCCCTTTCCCTCCTTATCACGTCTTCTCTCCCTCTCACTTCCTCTCTCCATCCTTCCTCCTTAGAAGAACTTCTCTTTACAGTCTCTGCATCACATCAATTTTTCAAAGTGTCTTGAATCCAGCTGTGTTTTAAGCCTGCTCACTTAGGGAGCTTTCTTTGTTTACTTCACTTTACCTCTACAGACCCCAGGAATCATGTCTCTGCCCACCAACAGTACAGGCAACATCTTTACCAAGTCCATGACTTGCTGAGTAATTTGGAGGGCATAGCTGACATGGATATTGTGAGAAAAAGCTAGCCATGGGCTCCAAGAGGATCTCCTAAAACTCAGAGCTTCCCCTGGTTGAATCAGCAAAACCATTCAGACTCTACTTGTGGTCTCTTAGGGCACCTGAGGACCATGGAGGCTGGTTTGTGGGGTTAGGTCTGTACTTCAAAAAAGGCAGGGAAGTTTCAGTTTGCAGAGCTAACTCTTCCTCTAAGGAAGAGAGGAAGGTGGTGAGGGAACACACACTTATTAAGAGCCTATTATGTGCCAGGCTGTGGTACTGAGCGCTTTACAGATATTAGCCTTCCAGCCTCCGCAGCTGGATAGCTCACCTAGAGAACTGACCAGAATGGAATTCACATGAATTCAACAAAGGAGAGACCAATTCAGAGCAAGTCACTGGCCAGTTTTTTTTCCAAAGCTTGATTTTTTCCAAACGTTCCCGAAGATGGGGTCGAATACTCAGGATTTGAGTTTGGGGTAGAATATTTGGGATCTGGGGAGGAAAAGTAAATAAGAAATGCAGTCAACAAACAACTCCATCCCCGCTTCCCTTTGTCCCACTCCTCATCGTGGCAGAGAGCTACGTTTGGAGTCAAGTAGACTACATTCGAGTCTTGTCTCTGGAACACATGGCCTACATGACCCTGAGCCAATCACTCAACTCACCATGCCCTAAAGTTCCCTCTCCAAGACTCAACACTGCAGTGAGCTGCCAGCCTGGTTTGGGGGGGATGGTTCCCTATCTATGCTGATAAAACCACAGGTCCAGCCCCACCCCTGAAGGGGCCCTCTGACATAATCCAGAGTTGACTGTAGGAAGACCATGCGCAAAGTCTCCACTTTACAAAAATCCAATTAATGGGGAGCAAGACGCACTCCTTTGAGTAAGATCGTACTGCTTTTGTTTCCCTGCTCTCATTGCTTGCAGCTGGTCCCAGATGCATTTGAAGAGTCTTAAATTAGGAAAAGAGATGCCATTTTGATTAGAGGTGGCTAGTCTAATGTGTGAATGAATTTCCCATTTTCCCTATGCAGGCATCAAAGAACCTTAACATAATTTAAAATAATTGGATGTGGCCGACGGCAGATTATCTGAATACACAGAGAACAGTTAAGATGCTCACTCATTTTCACTTTAATATAACCAAGGAATTGCCACAGAAAAGAGACCAGATTGGGTTTGTCTGAGTCAGAAGGGATGACAAGGAAGATGGCTTGAGAGATAGGTTAGAATGTGCATAGGCTCAGTGAAGGTAATTCTACTCTTTTCAAAAATTAATTGTTTTAAAGGCCAAATGAAATGCATGGTATTCTAATGACCACCTCTGACCTGCTGTTTGGGGGTTGAGCTGTCTATGTTTTCTGTCTCCTAGCACTGGATATTTTGCTGGATTTAATATTTATAATCAGTTGTATGTGAAAAGATACAGTTGATTTTCCTTGAATGTAAGCACAGTCTCAGAGGTCATACTTAGAATATGAGATGGCCAAGGACCCAGAGTCAATGAGAATATGAGACAGTGAAGAATCCTTGCTTGAAACTTGTATAAAACCTGGGCTGGTAGCTGGCTGAGCTTTGAGATTAGAGAGAGAAAGTCTCAAACAAGGGCCAAGGGTCGGGGCAGGGGAGTCATGACCTTGTGAATTCATGAGGACAGATGGAAATTGGATCCATTTCCAAAAGGGAGACTCCAGGATTGATATTTCCTCTTTAAAACCTTGACTTTAGGGAAGATCCTCAGCTGTAGTCCACTTGGCAGTCCTCCTGGCCTTGGATGCTGAACGCTACTGTTCCTGTGTCCCACGGGCAATATTTCCAACCCTAGCCTGGGAAGTTGGTACGGCTCTTATTCTTACCTTTTTTTTCCCTTTTCCACTGCCACCTATTCCTCCCCTCTCTCTACCACCTCTCCCAATTAGGAGAGCGAAGGGGGGAAAAAGCCTTGTTTAGCAAGCAAAACAACCTCCTCCATTGGCCATGTCCAAATGGGTGTCTCCTTCAGCACTTGAATCCATCCCCTCTCTGCCACAAGGCAATTAGCTTCCTTCATCTTCAGGCCATCACATTGATTAGTTGTAAAGTTATTTTTCTCTGTAATATTGTTGTCACTGTGTAAATTGTTCTCTGGTTCTGCTCACTTCCTTCTGCATCAGTTTATACATGTCTTTCCAGTTTCCATTGAAACTGTCCATATCACCATTTCTTCTGACACAACAATATTCCATCATACTCTTACATGACGAACAGCCCTTCTCTGATAGGTAGATACCCCCTTAGTTTCTTAGTTTTTGCTGCTAGTAAAAGAGTTGACATAACTATTTCTATACATATGAATCTTTTCTCTCTTTCTTTGATCTCATTGGGTAGAGGGCCAGTAGTGGTGCTTCTGAGTTAAAGGGGAAGGCCAGTTTCTTGACTTTGGGGGCACAGTTCCAAATTCCCGAGTGGCTGAACGACTCCTGAGCTCCTTCAACAGGGCACTGGTTAGCTGTTTTCTCATAGTCTGTCCAACATTTGTAATTTCCTATTTTCTCATCTTTGCCAATCTGGTGAGTGTGAAGAAGAACCTCAGAATTGGTTTAATTGGCATTTCTCTAATTATTAGCAATTTGGAACATTCTTTCACATGATTGTTGATAGCTTGGATTTCCTCTTTTGAAAACTACCTGTTCATTTCCTTTGAACATTTATCTACTGGGGAATAGCTCTTATTCTTACACATTTCAATCAGTTCCTTTAAAAAAAAATCAGTATCTTAGATATGTGACCTTCATCAGAGAAACTTGCTGAAAGGATTTTTCCCTGTGATCTATTTCCCATCTAATTTTAATTCTGTTGGTTTTGCTTATATGCAAAACACTTTTTAACTTTGGAATCAAAATTGTCCATTTTATTTTCTGCTATCCTCTGTCCCTTGCTTGGTCACAAACTCTTCCTCTTTCCACACATCTGACAGTCCTTTTCTTCTCTGCTCCTCTAATTTCTTCTGGCACAGCCTTCAAGCCCAGGAAGGGGAAGTAACCAAACTCTGCAGAGATGACAGTGGGTCTGGGAGCCCAGTATTCCACCATGGCCTGGCCCACACCCATTCCATTTGACTGGCAGCCCCTCTTTTCTATCTTGTTTCTACATCTAGGTCTCTTATGTTCAGAAGTTTCCACACTAGAAGCCTTTAGTTATTAAAGCTAATCGGTACTTTCTTGTCTGTAGGATCCTGCTCCACCCTACAAAATAGCTGAATTGCCCTGATTGTCATCTTCCTTGAACCAGGAGCTGCATCACCCTTACCATGAGGGAGAGGCTGGAGCTGGCATCTTTGATGCCAAGAGAATCAAACCACCACCACCAACTTGACTACCACTTCCTTTCAGACCCCTATGGAAACAGCCCCATACCATGAGTCCAAGAGCCCTGGGAATAGAAGTAGCCCAAGACTAGCCATCCTACTTCAGTCCCAGCCCCTGCAGCCATCATCCAGTGAAGCCACACCCTATGGGGAAGGGGCCTAGTAGTCCCTCTATGAGTGATGCAGACACAATGCCTATGGGAGCAAAGATGGTAGTTTGTAACAAAGAACTGCCTAGCCCTTCCCTCCCTCCTTCCTTCCTCCCTTCCTCCCTCCCTCCCTCCCTTCCTCCCTCCCTCCCTCCCTCCCTCCCTCCCTCCCTTTCTTCCTTTTCTTCCTTTCTGTCTCAGCCTCCTTTGTCTCTTTCTTCATCTCTGTCTCTGTCCATTTCTGTTTCTCATTCCCTCCTCCCCACCTCCCTCCCTGGACTAAACCAAACAAGCCAGTTCCTTTTCTGTTAAATACATAAAGATGACGGATACGTCCCCCTGGAGTTTTCTCTTTTCTAGGCCAACCATCTCCAGTCTGTTGGCATCAGTGGGAGGCCCTTCATCGCCCTGATAGCCCACCCATCAGCCCTTCCTAAGGGTGATGATGATACACAGGCACGGAACAAAGGTCGCCCCCCTCAGCCCTAGAGGCTCTGCCCTGTGACAAGGCAACCAGGTGGGCAGAGGGGACAGAGTGCTAGGTCTGCCCTGGGAAAGACTTGAAACACCTTGGCTACAAGGGAAAGAAGCTTGTGAGATTGGGGCCAGGGGAACCAGTTCACTTGAGCAGAGATCCTAGGGCTACACAGAGCCTGGGAACAAGGCAATGTCAAGCATGGTCTGGCTCTTTCAGGGAGACCTGGACCCTTGCTTCAGCTCCAAGGCCTAGTTAGGGGAATGTGTCTGGAGCCCCCTTTGTACAAATGTCTCTGGGACCAGGGATACGTGGCCACTCACTCCTGGAGCCCCTAGTCCGGCCTCGCTGCTGTAGGGTCCCAGGGTTGGGAAGGAAGGCACTCCCTGCTGAGAGCCAGGCTGATCATGCCCACAGTTTGTCATCTCGGGGTCCCCTGAGCCTCAACTCAAGGCTGAGCGTTCCAGGGGGGTCTTTGTGGACTGTGCCAAACTGAGCCAGGGTGTGATTGGCGTGAAACCAAGTTCTGTAAACTGGATTAATATCCCTGTCTCCCATTCCCCATCCCTGGTGTGTCTTTAACTGAATTATCTCCTTTCCCTCTCAGATTTATTTACTCATTAGCTGGCCCGCAATGAAGACTCCACAGTGCATAATTCTTCAGGCTCACAACTAGGTTATGTCAGGCTAGCGGGCCTCCTCTGTGACCAGGTGGAAAGCTGAAAGTCCGCTGTACAGTTCCAGGGTTCCTTTAGGGGACAATAGGAAGGTTGAAGCCCCTGGTGGTCAGCCCTGTGGAGTCCTCAGGGCGGCAGGCTCCTGGTAGTATAGGGTGGATGCCAGCCAGCCCTCTCCTGCAGGACCTCTGGTCGCCCCTCCCCCTTCCTTCCACTTCCTGGTTCCTTATCCCAGGAGAAGAGTCCCTGGGCTCTGAGAGGGAGCAGCCGTTGACCTTTACCTTCTGCTGATCAGAAGGAAAGATGCTCTAGGCTAGTGACCAAACCAGGCTGGCCTCCCACTTGGCCCTGGTTTTGCTTGAGCACCTCCCAGCCCTCTCCCTAACAGGCTGCACTCCAAGTCTGAGCTGAGGCATCTTCTCTGCCAGCTGTCCACTAGACTGCATTCCCCTTCCTCTTCTCTCCTTCCAGACTGCAGCCGTGGACATTTTTGCTTCCCCCCACCCCCATCCCTGGTTTTCTTCCAGACTAGCTCAGCTTTGACCAAGAGGTTTTCCTGATCGCCCCTTACCCTCCCCTAACCTCTGGTCACCCACCCCCATCTGCTCATGCCTTCCTCCACACCCACCTCGTGTTCCCTTTGCACACACCTTAGCGTCCCAGGGGCAGGTTGTCTCCCCTCATCGAGTCAGGCTGAAGTGCAGGGCCAGCTCCTGCTGTCTCTGAACCCCCAGCACTTCCCCTTCCCTCCCCTGCCATGGTGGGGCCAAGGTCCCGGCTGGGCTTTGGCCAGGCCAGAGCTCAGCCTCTCTGGCTCCTCAGGCCAGAGTCCTCCCTCCAACTCCTCCAGACTCCCGTAATGGTTTTTGGTCCCCCCAAACTTTCTGTGGCATCGCCCTACCCTCGTTCTTGGGTCTATGTCTCCTTGCTGCCAAGTTTTATGTATTTAGAAACCCTTAACATCCTTTCAGTCAATTTATGAAGCACCTACTAATTGCCAGGCGCTGAGTGGAGTGTTGGCAGTACAAAAGACGGTCTCTGCCCTCAAGGACTTTCCAGTCCTTTGTCTGGGGATCTCAAACCAGGCCGGAAGGCCCTGTCACCACTGGGCTCCTTCTCCTCCCTCCTTCCCAGACTTCCACTTTTTCAGGCAGGTCCATTTTTCTTGAGATAGCTTCTCCTTCTTCACTGTCCAGTTAACTCCCTCAGCTCCACACGAGAGTCAGCAAGCTGGGATAGAGATTGAACCAAAGTGCCAGGTTCAACAATGACTCCAGCAGACACTGTGACCGTCAGAGCTCCATGGAATGGCCAGAGAAGCCTCATCTTGAATTAGGGTCTAAGGCCTGAGTTAATTCTGGCATTTAAGTTCTTCCCACTGGCTGGTCTAATGCAGAGCCCGGAAAGACTCGCCCACACCAGAGCATGAGGAAAGGGGATTTTGCCCAGTGGCAGGTGGTGCCCCAGCATGGTGCAGGCCACTCTTCACTGAGGAGTAATTAGTGTGGGGAGGGAGCAATTCCACCCAATTAGAAGGCATTTAAGAGCCTCCTTGTGCCCAGTATTGTCCTGGGTGCTGGATTAAAAAAAAAACAAACCATCCCTACCCTCTAGAAACCTACATTCTACTGGGGGGGAGGGTGAAGGGGGTCAGAGGATACATCACATATGTACCCAAGGAAGATGAAACACGATATGTACAGTCATTCCGGGAGGGGTGGAAAGAGCACACTCATCCCTGGGGGGCATCAGGAAAGGTCTGGCAGAGGAGGGGGCATAGAACTGTCAGGCAAAACCATAAGGGTTTTCCAAGAAGAAACAGGGTCATGGCGCCGGCCAAAGCAAGGACAAGCTTCCCCTGGTCTTCATGGCTCCGGGCCATAACAAGCCAGCTTCCTTGTTTTTTCTAAGTGTAGAGACTAATGACCCATGGGCAGCAGCCCGTTGGTGGCTTGGAGGCGTCCTGGGAATGCAGCCCCAGGAGTCCTTTACTGCAGGTTCCTGGCCGTGCTGAGAATGAAGGGGCTGACAGTGGTCTCCACGCCTCTGAGCTCTGGTCAGAGCTTCCCAGAGGGATGGACCTGGGCCTTCCTCAGGTAAGACGTACAGGTTTCCTTAGAAACTCTTTTGCAGCCGTTTGTATGTTTCATATGTTCCCGAGCTCATTCCTGTGGCTGAGTGGAACCTATTTTTACTGAGGTTCAATTGTGATCATCTGTACAGCGTGTTCTTGGTAGGGCTCCAAGGCTACCTGTGCAATAGAATAATTACGGCAAGGTTTCCTGATGTACCGGGTATTAACGGCTAGATACAGGAGCCTCCTGTGCAAGTGGAAACTATGGAGAAAATCAATGGCCCGAGCCTGGAGAGCTCCCAATGCCAGACCCTTTGAAATCCCCTTGAGAGGGCTCAGGTTGAGCTGGTCTCCCTCTGGCTTCATCCTGGCACAGAACTGACCTCTGGAGCTGAGCTGAGCTGAGCTGAGCTGAGCTGAACCCCTGCCAGACTCGGGCACATTCCATCCCACTGAGCCAGACAGATGCCAGTGTGACCCTGGTGACTGCCTGTCTGCCGGCTGGATGTGCAGAGGCTCCAGTCTACGCTGGGCCGGTTGGCAGCCGGACAGGCTGTCACAGCCCATGTTAGGGAAGCCACGATCCTAAGCCAAGGAACGGGAGGGGAGTAACAGCTGGGCTGGCTGTGGGAGATTAAGCAGAACATTGTCGCCCATCTTCCGAATGGCACCGTTCTGGTGATGCTGTAGATGGCTGAGTCACTGAATGCCACAGCTCACCAGGATTAGCACTGAGGGTCACCCAAAGGGCAGTGGAGACTCCCACAGCAGGCATGAGCAAGACACAGCCCTGGAAGGATGTATGGCTGGGGGGCAGGGGCGAGGCTGACCATGAGGTGAGAGCCCACAGGCTTGCTCTATTGGCTTCCGCGCAAGGTGGTGAAATCTGGAGGAAGGACTTATGGGAGAATATGGGCCAGTGGGCTGAGGGGTCGTGGGGAGCTCAGAGAGGTGCAGTGAGTCTCTGACAGTGACTCATTCCTCACAACGACCCAGGGAGGCCGCCATGACTTCAGAAGCTGAGCCTCAGAGAGGTGGTCTTGGTTCCCTGGTCGGAGTAGTGAGTAACCAGGTGGGATCTGAGCCCTGGTCTCTCTCCTCACTCCAAGTCCAGGGCTCTGCTAACTGGTCTGTTCCAATAAAGAATGGCATTACCAAATATGACTGACTGCATTAGCACGTCTGCCCCGTGTGCTTCTTCTGTACCTCCAACTTGATGTCACCCAAGTGGAAAGCATCATCTTGAACCCACTCCTCAAGGGCACCTCCATTCTTTCTGCTCCAAGGCTTGACACCCAAGCATCACGGTTTTCCTCAGAGGCTGAGTAAAGGTGAGCAGCGTGGAAAATGATGGATCACAGCATTCCAGAGGCAGGAGGCTCTTCTGGGGCCATCTGGTCCAGCCCACACCTGGAAAAAAATTCCTTCTACCACAGCCCCCTCCCTAAATGCTCATCTATATCCTCCTTGAAGACCTCTGGGGAGGGGGAATCCTCTGCCCCAAGGAGGGAGCTCATGGTGGATGGCCTCATTTTCTATATGGATAATAATACCTAACATTCATATAGTCCTTTAAGGTTTACAAAACACTTTACAGGTATTATCTGATTTGATCCTTAGAACATTATTATTACCCTCATTTTACAGAGGAGGAAAGTGAGGCAGGGAAAAGTTAAGAGTCTCGCCCAGGGTCACAGGGTAAGTAGGCCTCTGGGGCAGGATTCGCACCTGAGGTTTCCTGACTCCAGGTCTGACGTTCAATGACTCTGAGTACAGGAGGAAGCCAGGCACTCTTCAGAGCAGCAGGGCTTAGGCATGGCTTTGCAGCCCTGGGGAGGAAGATTGGGAGCAGCTGCTGTGCACTCTGTGGGGGTTCTTAGAGAGAACTGGGGGATAGCCTGGCCACAGGGAGGGCTTACTTCAGACTTGAGAACAAGGCTTTGTCGTGGGCCCAGCTGGTTGAGAGCTTGGAGCCAAAGAGATGGAAGGTGGGGGCTGAGGATGAGCTCCCTGTGAACCATGGGGGGAGGGGCATGACCCAAGTGGAGTGGGGGCTGGGCTTGGGGGAGGGGCATGACCCAAGTGGAGTGGGGGTGACTTTAGGGGGGAAGCGGCACTCTGCTGCCTAGACCTTGAACCTTCTTCAGCCTCAAAAGGAGGGAGCGTGCCTTCCAGAGGTGAATAGGAAAGGCACCCAGGAGCAAGGCACAGCCTGTGCAAAGGCCTAAAGGCCGGAGACAACGTTGTGGAGGAGGGAGATGGAATCGGCCTGGGGGGATTCTGGAGGGCCTTAAATGGCCTGGGAGAGCCTGAGGGGGCAGGGCCAGCCTGAGGTAGCCTCCTAGGCACAGCCACATCTGCTCATCCACACTCGGCTCCACAAAGGTGCCACAAGTCCCTTTCTCCTCTCTGGACTGAGGCTCCCATCGTCCCCCTTTTGCATTCTCTTCTCAAGGGCTTTGTGGAAACCACCAGGTCCCCTGTTCCGGGGCCTTGGCATTGAGCTCTTTCAGAAGAGTAGACCAAGAGGTGCCCTGCACTGATGGGCTGACTCGAAGCTTCCAGGCTGGGCCTCAGCTGAGGGAGCTGGGGGCCGATAACCAGGAGGGCAAGGAGCTCTAGGCCCAGCTGGAGTCCTGATGTTGTGGGTGAGCCTAGCCAGGATTAAAGCCGCTCCCTGGGCTTTTCCTATCATCTCCTGACTCTGGGCATTTGCCCAAGCTGTTCAGCCTTCCCCCACCGCCATGCTTCTCCAGGAGACCCGCCCTAACTCCTCTAGCTTATGGCCATCTTCCCCATCCGAATTGTCCTGGAGCCTTCTGGGGCATCTTTCCTGGACGCTGCCTCAGTCCGCTTCAGATCATCTTTATTGTATCTGTCTAATGCCCCCCTTCTCTCCCCTCTCAAAAACACACAAAAAAGATGGCAAGGCCTCTGAGGAAAGGAACTCGGCCATTTTCCCCTTTTGTCTTTGGACAAAGGCCTTGCACAGGGGAGGAGAGAGAAAAGGATTTGTTTGAGTGAAATCAGCACAAATTAGCCGATTAAACTGGATAGCCAGTCCTGATGCACATCCTACAGGTTGGGCACATTTTTATTGTTCTGAAATGGGGGGGGGATTGGGCACAGAGCGTCGCGGGAGGGGCAGAGTGGAGGCACACAGGGAGGAGGGAAGAGCATCCACAGTGCACACCCGGGTTTCTCTAGCGCTTACATTTGCAAAGAGCTGCGTGATCTCACAAGACCCTTACAATAGCCTTGTTAGGGAGGTGCTGTTACTATCTCCATTTCACGGACGAGAAAACTGAGATTGCCTCCCCTCTTTCATGTAGATCATGGCGCGCCTGCACCAAAGAAGGCGCTGGGCTCTGAGCCACCCGAATCGTCGTAGCTCAAAGGAAATGTGTGCGACGCTCACATTTAGAGCCATCTCCACCAGGAACGTTCCTGCGGACTGTCTGTGCCCCACCTGCCTTCCGAGCTCCTATGGCACAGATCAGCCACAGTGGGACACGCTTGCATTGACCGGGATGTAGTGATATCATCTCGACCCCCTCGGTGAACAAACAACAACAGTCGAGCAACCTAGCTGCCTACCGGCTGCCTCTCCCATTGAAATGTGGGCTCCTTCAGGCCTGGCATATAGTGGGTACCCAATAGCTGCCCGCTGTTGACTTGACTCCCACGAATTAGACGAATCATACAGTTGTCTGACTGTCAAACGTTAGTCCCCAGAAATGGACCCGAGTAACACAGCAGCTCAAGAGGCATCATCAGATATCTTCAGAGAGCAGACTTTCTCAAGGTAACCCTGAGGCCTTCTCACAGTGCTGGGCAGGGAAACACGCTCTCTGACAGCAGCAGGGATTTGTAGGGGAACTTGCTTGGGTCGCTAGTGGGTGATCTACAAGACATTGGGTTGACCAAAGGAGAGCTCCGGGGACGGTGAGGAGGACAGGTCCTTGCTTCCTCTCCTGCACTCCCCCCCCCCCCCATGACTTCTGTCATTGAACATGGGGTCATTACCAACTTCTTTCTGTTTGGGTAGAAAATACTGTCAGTTAGCATGGTTTGAAATGCTTATCTTCAAGTGTTTCTGAATACTAGAGCAGGAAAAAATATAACCAGAGAATAATGATTCCTATTTAAATTATACTTACAGATCTTAAAGTGTGAGCGCTGAGAGGGCCTATAGAAACCCTCTAGACTAGCTCCCTCATTTGACAGATGTAAGAGGGAGTGCCCCAGTGAACTTTTTGCAAAAGCTGAAGGTCTGCAGGGGCTGAGAAACCTACATTGAAAAGCCAAGAAAGCCTTCAGATGGAAAATAGACATGCATTGCCCTAGAAAGGGTGGGAGGTATGAAAACTTTAACTGCATATGAAGAAGCCAATCAGACAAAGAACTTTCCCCAGGCCATATACTGTAGTCATACTTTTGTCCTCTGTCACTCACCTACTGGTGTTTCCCAAAGGATTATGGGAGGTGAAAATGATCTAACTGGAAACTAATCACCCTAAGGCAACACCCAATGGTTTAAGGAGGTGAGTGCTATTGAAGAAAGGAAGAGCTGGTCACAAGGAGAGACTTCCCTTCTCTCCTCTCCTACCTGGGGGTAATAAGCATATGGAGTAGCTGCCCTTAGCCTCCGTTGAAGACCTGTCCAGCCCCTAGCTGCTGATGCCATTGAGCCTCTATGCCCTGTGAACATCCAAGCAGTTCAGGGTGAACTTCATGCGATTCACTTCTGGATAAGTGAATTGTCTTGGCCAAGTGTGTTACCAACATATGTGCCTCTCTACCATGTATCATGTTCATCAAATTCATGCCCACTCTTCCTCACTCCTGGACTATGGGTGTGTTTGTCAGTACATTAAGTGACTATAAGTGCTAGGCACTGAGGACAAAGAAAGGCAAAATCATGGTGTCTGCCCTCAAGGATCTCACATTGTAATGGGGGAGGCAATCTTTAAATTCCTGTGTACCTGTAGGATATATTTAGTGTGGATAAAAATAATTTCAGAAAGAAAGCACTAACAGTGGAGAGGAATCAAAAAGGCCTGGTTAAAAAAAACTGTCAATGAGGTTTATTGAAAATTTAGTTCCCTGATGGTATACTTGGAAAATCCTAGAGAATCAACCCAAAAACTCATGGAAATAATTAACAACTTTATCAGAGTTGCATGATGTAAAATAAACCCACATAAATCATCAGCATTTGTGTATATTACCAACAAAGTCCAGCACAAAGAGGTAGAAAGAGAAATTCCACTTAAAATAACAACAGACTATGAAATACTTGGGAGGCTACCTGCCAAGACAAATCAGTAACCATATGAACAGTTACAAAATACTTTTCACACAAATTAAGTCGGGGTTATATAATTGGAAAAATATTAATTGCTCATAGGTAGACTGAGTTAATATAATAAAATTACAAGTCTATCTAAATTAATTTACTTATTCAGTGCCATACCAATCAAACTACCAAAATTATTTTGTAGAGCTAGGAAAAATAATAACAAAATTCATCTGGAAGAATGAAAGGTCAAGAATATCAAGGGAATCAATAAAAAAAAATGTGAAGGAAGGTGATTTAGCCATACCAGATCTCAAACTGTATTACAAAGCAGTAATCATCAAAACAATCTGGCATTGGCTATGAAATAGAGCAGTGGATCAGTGGAATAGAGTAGGTATGCAATACACAGTGGTAAGTGACCATAGTGTTCTGTAAACCCAAAGACCCAAGCTTTTGGGACAAGAACTCTGTTTGACAAAAACTCTTGGGAAAACTGGAAAACAATATGACAGAAACTAGGTATAGACCAACATCTCACACTGTATACCAAGATAAAGGGAAAATGGATAAATGATTTAGACACAAAGGGTGATAGTATAAGAAACTGGAGGAGTGTGAAATAGTTTACCTGTCAGATCTATGGATAAGGGAAGAATTTATGACCAAATAAGAGTTAGAGAGGATATAAAATGGATAATTTAACATATAAAATGGAATATAAAGTAGATAATTTTGTAACATTAAATGAAAAAGTTTTTGCACAAACAAAATCAATGTAGCCAGGGTTAGAAGGAAAACAGAAAACTGAGAAAAAAATGTTTATGGCAAGTGTCTCTGATAAAGGCCTCATTTCTCAAATATATACAGAACTGAGTCAAATTTATAAGAATACAAGTTATTCTTCAATTGATAAATGGTCAAAGGATATGAACAGGCAGTTTTCAGAAAAAGAAATCCAAGCTATCCATAGTTATATGAAAAAATGCTCTAAATCACTATTGATTAGAGAAATGCCAATTAAGACAACTCTGAGGGACCACCTCACACCTCTCAGATTGGCTAATATGACAGAAAAGGAAATTGATAAATCTTGGAGAGGATGTGGGAAAATTGGTACTCTGATGCACTGTTGGAGTCATGAACTGATCCAATCATTCTCGAGAGCAATTTGGCAAAGGGCTATAAATCTGTGCGTACCTTTTGACCCAGCAATACCACTTCTAGATCTATATCCCAAAGAAATTTTTTTTAAGAGGGAAAAGCATCTTTATGTACAAAAATATTTATAGCAACTTTTTTGTGGTGGCAAAGAATTGGAAATTGAGGGGATGCCCATCAATTAGGGAGTGGCTGAACAAGTTGTGGTATATGACTGTGATGGAATACTATTGTGCATAAGAAATGACAAACAGGATGTTTTCAGAAAAAACTGAAAAATTCTTTTTTTTGGTGAGGCAATTGGGGTTAAGTGACTTGCCCAGAGTCACAAAGCTAGTAAGTGTTATGTGTCTGAGGTTGGATTTGGACTCAAGTCCTCCTGACTCCAAGGCTGGATTTCTATCCACTGTGCCACCTAGGTGCCCCCAAAACCCAAAAATTCTCATGTGAACTGATGCAAAGTGAAGGAGCAGAACCAGGAGAACATTGTGCACAGTAACAGCAACGTTGTACCATGATCAGCTGTGAACCACTTAGCTAATCTCAGCAATACGAAAATCTAAGACAACGCTGAAGGACTGATGATGAAAAATGCTACCATTCCCAGAGGAAGCCCTGTGGAGTTCGAATTCAGATCAAAGCACGCTGTTTGCCACTTCATTTTAAGATGTTTTTGTCTGGTTTTCTTTCACAGCATCACTAATTTGGAAATACATTTTGCCTGACCATATGTTACCATTGCTCAGTCACCGTCGCATCTGACTATCTGTGACCCCAGTTGGGATTTTCTTGCCAAAGATCCTGGAGAGGTTTGCCATTTCCTTCTGCAGCTCATTTGATGGATGAGGAAACGCAGGCAAACAGGCTTAAGTGACTTGCCCAGGATTACACAGCTGCTAAGTATCTGAGGCTGGATTTGAACTCAGGTCTTCCTGACTCCAGGCCCAGCACTTTACCCATTACAGCACTTACCTACCCTTGTATAATGTAGAAACTATATCAAATTACTTACCTTCTCAATGAGGAGAGGAGAGGGAGGGAAAGAATTTTTAAAAACAAATATTAATTTTTTTTACATGTAAATGAAAAATATATATATATATATATTTTGTCTAGGCAATGGGGTTAAGTGACTTGCTCAGGGTCACACAGCTAGTAAGTGTTATGTGTCTGAGGCTGAATTTGAACTCAGGTCCTTCTGAATCCAGGGCAAATGCTCTATCCACTGTGACACCTTGTTGCTCCCGAAAATATATTAAAAAAACTCCATGTTCACCCATGTGTAATACCCTTTTATGTTATTCTAATGATGACCCTCCGTTTTGTGCTTCAGTCACGTACTTGGAATGGTCTCTCCCTTGGGCCTGGGCTGTTCTCTATCTTAGTAGCATCTGGACCAGAAGGGGTAGAAGAAGGCTGTCTACACCGGGTCCTCTATAAAATGGCAGGTGCTGGGTCAGAGGCCCTTGGAGGCTGCTTCTGGCTCTGGTAGCCTGTGATTCTAGATGAAGCTGGGAGCCATGGTTCCCCCAAGTCCGAGATGGAGCAGAGTTTGCCAAAAGGCAATCACTGCAAGAATGGATTAGATCTGTCCTTCATCTTGTGCCTGGAACAGCACCACGGGTGTGTCCATGGATTTTAAACACATTGTTTGACCGAAGGCTCTCACAAACCCAAAGCAATGGGTACTCCAGGTATTCTTGTACCCATTTTACAGAACAGGAAACCGAGACTCAGAGAGGTGGCACTTGGCCAGCAAGTATCAAAGGTAGCATTTGAACCCAGGTCTTTGAGACTCCAAATTCTGCACGCTAGCCACCATGCTAGGCAGCATCTCCTCCTGCTAACAAAAAAAATAGTGGGGTTGATTGTCTGATCTTGCCTTCATGGCCAGGGACAACAGAGATCCCTCCCCTAAACTGGTCTCAGCTTCTGATCTCCTTGAGAACATGGGAAACCTGGCCATCTCATACCTCTTGTACTGACACACAGGCGCTCCCACATATGTGGTTAACGGCATATTCAGGACAAGAAGGGAAATGAAAAGGTAGTGGACTGGATCCTTTCCATCCAGGGACACAAGGTCATGATCATCTCCCCCTTCTCCTCCCAAGTGAAAACAGCTCAGCAAGCAGTGCCCAGTAAGCTGGTTAATATGGCGCCCGGTGCCTCCTGCTTGGGGCTATCCCTGCATCCCAGGGCTGGCCTGGGGGGCGGGGGGCGGGACAGCAATCCCTTCCCGGCTTGCCCTGGGTTTCTGAAAATGCCTCGGTGAGGAAAGGCCCCAAAGAGATGTAAACTGGGAGGCTTTGATCTTCGATT
This sequence comes from Vombatus ursinus, assembly GCF_900497805.2. Lineage (NCBI taxonomy): Eukaryota > Metazoa > Chordata > Mammalia > Diprotodontia > Vombatidae > Vombatus > Vombatus ursinus. The sequence continues at coordinate 11,452,678 of NW_020946652.1, read as the reverse complement.
GACCAATGGGGAGGCTCTGGGGGATGGGAGTCATCATGCTGACTGTGGCCATGAGTGCACATGGGAGCTTTCCTTGGGTTTCTTGCTTTTGTAAGGCTCGGCTGCTTTTTCAACACTTGTACTTGGTCAGAAAGCCAATTGTACAAGAATGATTCATGGAATTGATTTATTTTTGGTAGCTAGAAGCTTCAGGGTCCCAGAAAAGGGCTCTGCAATCTTCCATTTACTTCAAGTTAAGAAACATTTCTCCCTCTGCAGGTCAACCAGGAATCCCGGCACATGGGGCCTCCTCACAGGTCCACAGACTTGAGCCACTACTGACATTTGTACACCTGCAGGCCAGTCTGAGAAGTCACCAGCAGCTGGAAGCAGCTCTTTGGGAATGACCAGAACCCTGTGGAGGAGGCCCTGACCTGCAGCGGGCTGGAGGCAGCTGCCAGAGAGCAAGAGAGAGGTGCTGAGCATCCACGTGTGGTAGGGAGGCCAACTGTGGGATGTTTGCGCCCAGTGTGAGACAAACAGGGAGGCCTTGGAGACAGGACAGGCCCGGGGACACCTTGCTGGCAGAGGCCTCTCTGGCCAGGGGCTGCCTGACATCCTTCATTGCCCTGGGCCAGGTGAAACAGTAGCCCCTTGAAGACTCAGAAACCACAACCACAGACACCCTCAGGCCTAAGAAGGCCAAGATGACTGGCCTTCCTAGCCCAGCACATAACTAGGTCAAGTGGGGAAACTGAAGACTGGAGAATGAGCCGTTCAGCTCTTGTGATGGTTGAGCAGGTTCTGGTGCCCAAGTCAGAGGGCAAGCATGGTCCTAGCTGCCCCTGGAGGTCTGGCTGGTGTCAACTCTGCCGTTAGCTCCTCAGAGACCTGGCAGGCCTGCCCGCTGAGCCCCCAGCAGCACGCCATGAGCCTTTGAGGAGACAGAAGAGGCATTGGAGGCCTGGGGAAGCTGGATGCCTTGGGTTCAAAGAAAGGAGGACAGAGTCGGGGGCCGTGTGCTGTTGGACTTACTTTTGAGTCCTGGAAGATTCTAGGACGTAGTGTGAAAGGGAGGGCTAGTGAACACGCAGCGAGAGAGCAGAGACCCCACAAGTCAGGCTTTGTCCAGGCCTCGTCATGCCACAAGAGCCTCATTCCCTTTTTTGACCAAGACCCCGGACTGGTAGCAGGAGACGGTGTAAGTCTGCCATCTGGATTTTAGCAAAGCCTCTCATACTACTTCTGAGAAAGAAAAACATGAAGATGCGAGCTGGGCGATTATGGAGTTGGCCCCTCAGAGAGCCAAGACCGACCAAGAAGAAGGTCTCCATGGGAGGGGCCACAGGCTCTGACTCAGCTGAAGGCCTGCATGTCCCACTTATCGCATTTGCAGGTGGCCCAAAGCCAGGAGGGAATCCAGACTCACTGGATGACATGATAAAGATTGAAAAAATGGGCTTGGGTAATTGAATAACGGATGGATTGAACACAAAGATAAATGTAACAGCAGTTCCACAACACGAGATGGGGAAGGCCTGGCTCCGAACAGTTCATGTGAAAAAAGCTTTGGGGGTCCTAGTGGACCCTGAGTGTGATTCCTACAGTGTGAAGCCAGGCTGCAGTGAGAGCCACAACTCCCAGGAAGAGGGAGTCCTGTTCTCAGCTCCGGTCAGAGGAAAGCCAGCTTATCCTGGAGGAGGCAGGTAGGCATGGCAGGGATGATAGCATCACTGTCTTTGGGTGGTTGAAGACTTGCCAGGGGGGTTCCCATCAGCACCTCAGAGCAAAGACATTTTACCAGGCAACAAGAGGGGGAGGGGGGTCCAGGTAGGGGGGAATTCCCTGGCAAAGGCTGGCAGGCTGGAGATGGAGGGTTGTATTTGGCTCAGGGAATCTGTAAAGACTGGTCAGATCCCACCTTGGAAGGGCTTTCAGTGCGAAATACTTGTAGTTGGCCTTGCAGTTCAGCCCAGGGTGATAGAGAGCCCAGGAGATGTTAAAAATAACGATAAATAATAATAACCCTAATAGTGCACTTTCTATGGCTCTTTAAGTCTTGTAAAGCACTTTACAAATATTCTCTTGTTTGATCCTCACAACAGCCCTGGGAAGGAGGTGCTATTATTATCCCCATTTTACAGATGAGGAAACTGAGGCAAACAGAGATCAAGTGATTTGCCCAGGGTCACACAGCTTCTAGTGAGTGTCTGAGGCAGGATTTGAGCTCAGGTCTTTCTGCCCACACTACCCACTGTGCCATTTGCGGGCTTAAAAAGGAGGCAACTAATTATCACAATACTGCTGATTGGACATGGTCCGTACTCCCTCTGATGCTGTTTGTGTGTCCTTCTCCACTGGAGTTATTGGGGTAAGCATCCTGTCCCCCCACAGAATGGGGGTTCCATGAGGTAGGGGTCTCCCTCAGTGTCTAGGCCTGGGCTCTGCCAACAGTGAGGGAGGTCTCCCAGTCGTATCTCCGGCAGGGAGCAGGAGCTAAGAGCGGAGGGAGACGTCTCCAGCCAATAGGATGCTGCTGCTGTTTGTTTTCTCCTCTCAGATAATCACTGGCCTCTGTTCCATGGTCTCACAGAGATGTCCTGGAGCATTGTGTGTTTTCTCCGAAGCCGATAAAAGCACAGCACGGAAGCTGCTCTGGCTCTCTGGGCAGCAGGAGTTCCCGGGCACAAATAAACATTTCCGTGAAAATCAGCTTGTTGCTTCAGGCTGTGTCTCTGCCTGGGTCATGATTCCCTGGATTGCCCATTAAGCTTCGAGCCTGCTGAGACTGTCTGCCCCTTGAGGAAGAGTGAAACAGCAGCTTTGGGGTCATGTTTGTACATACCCGCCCCCGCTTCCCAGGGTCATGGTCCTACAAGAGGGAGGAAATGCCTCCTACTATTGTCAGAGCTGGAAAGGACCTCCAAGGGCTAGATCAAGTCTACTCAATTTACAGAGGGGGAAACTGAGGCATCCTAGAGAAGGGCAGAGACTTGCTGCTCCCTGGGAGTTCTGGGGAGGATCATAATGAGAACCCAGGTCTCCTGAAGCCCAGGATTTAGAGCCTGTGGTCTCAGATACTACAATGTAAAAATTATTTGTGATCTATTAAGCACTTTGTACAAGATGAAAGCTCAAAGAGGTTGAAGTCTGGAAAGCTGGTCACCAGACCAGTGTTATTTTGCTAGCACCCTCACAAACCTGTCTCCTAAAGCCTGGAGGAAAGTCATGTTGGACCCTTACAGGGACTCCTTGTGTCATGGACCCTTTGGGCTGGCCAGTGAAGGCTACATTCAGCCATAGAATGGACTCATAGAGTGCAGCTTCAGAGCCTGGACAGAACTGTGGATCCTCAGAGGCTGGTCTATTCTGGGGCTTATTCCTATAGCACCCCTTTCCAGCCCCACCCTCACTGTCTCTACAGGGCAGTCTTAACTAAGGATGCATAGAATGGCTCTGGACAGGCTTGGGCTCCACAGAATCTCCCAGAAGGACGGGGAAGATTATGAGCATCATTGGTTCTTAAAGCAGAGCTAGGCAGTGGAGCCAAAACCAGATTTAAAGAAAACAAGGCAGAGACCCAACTGAGCACAGTCATGCCAAGGGCATTAAGGATTAAACTGGAAGGAGGACAGCACAGAAAGATGGAGAAGATCTGCAGAACACTTTAGTGCACACGTTTCACCATTTAGAACAGTGGAGACACCACATTTGGATTCTAACACTGCTGTCCCAAGTGTGTTGATAGAACAGGCAGAAACCACACTAAGGAGAGCCCAGAAGCCTGTGAAGATGAGATATGCGCCAGAGACAAGGTAATTCAGAGGGCTTTGGGGGATCAGTTCACAAGGCTTCTTAAGGTGGGCAAGATACCACAGCTGTCCAAAATTAAAACCCAGTCTTACTACTAAGAGAAAAAGGTGACTGAGAAAACATCAGACAATACCAATGAACAACAAGTTGGACTCTTAATTGAACAGTGGGAGGATTATGCCTTGGAGAAATTGCCAGGTTCCTCTAAGGATCTTCAGTGATTCACTGAGACAAAGGACCCTTTTTGCAACCTCCTGTACATGCTGGTGATGTTGTAAGCAAAGAAGACTCTGGTTTCCGAAAAGTTAAAAATGGCGATCCCTCAGAGGGCCATGGGGAGACTTGAGGTAGGAGAGAGTGCTGCAATTTGTTATAAAGAAGGAACTTTGAGGAGGTAGAGAAGAGGTCATCAGAGAAATGTCTAATTGAAGGAGTGGGGTGGGAATGGTGGCCCCTGGGTGGCACTAGTGTCCTCCTAGGGTTGGAAACAAGTAAAGAAGGGTGGGTGGAGCCCTGGTAATAAGCTTGTTCACAGGAGAACATGGACAAGAGTCCCAAAGGATGGGCAGGCATGGGTAAGCTGTGATCCACCTTGATGAGATCACAGGTCCACGGGGGGGGGGGGGGGGGGGGGGGGGGGGGGGGGTTGTGAGTGTGCTCTGGAAAGTTAGCAGATCTCCCTGCTGCCTTCCTTGTGGAAAATCTAATGAGAAAACCCAATAATCCTTAAGAAAAGAATTCAATTAGGCTCATGAGTTGGTGCCGCCTGTAGGAAATTCCAGCCATCATGTTTATCAGTTTGTGAGATAAAAATGATGTGAAAACTCATCCGAAAGCTTCCCAGCAATGTTGGCCCTCTTAGGAACAGGAATGGGATCACAGATGCCTGGCAACTTCAGCTTCTATTTTAAGCCCAATGTGGCTCATAATTAAAAATTATTATAACCTGGGGATGTGGGAAACCTTAGATCCTAATGCACTGTTGGTGGAGTTGTGAACTGATCCAACCATTCTTTTTTTTTTTTTGCAAGGTAATCAAGGTTAAGTGACTTGCCCAGGGTCACACAGCTAAGTAAGTATCAAGGGTCTGAGGCTAGATTTGAACTCAGGCACTGCTGACTCCAAGGCCAGAGCTCTATCCACTGTGCCATGTAGCTGCCCCTGACCCAACCGTTCTGGAGAGCTATTAGGAACTATGCCCAAAGGGCTATAAAACTGTGCATAACATTTGATCCAGCGATACCACTGCTAGGTCTATGACCCAAAGAGAAAAACAAAAAGGAAAACTACCCACATGTACAAAACTATTTATAGCAGCTCTTTTTATGGTGGCTAAGAATTAGAAATCAAAGGTATGCTCATCAATTGGGGAATGACTGAACAAGTTGTGGTATGTGATTGTAATGACAAGAATGGTGATTTCAGAAAAAACTTAGAAATATTTGCATGAACTGATGCATAGTGAGGTGAGCAGAACCAGGAGAATGGTGTACACAGTAACAGCCATGTTGTGTGATGAAGAACTGGGAATGACTTAGCTCTTCTCAGCAAGACAATGATCCAGGACAATCCCAAAGGACTGATGATGAAGCATAATATTTGCCTCCAGAGAAGGAACTGATACTGTCTGAATACAGACTGAAACATACTATTTTTCACTTTCATTTTTTTCTTTTATTCGAGTTTTCTTGTACAAAATGACTAACATGGAAATGTTTTACCTGATTGCACATGCATAACCTGTATCAGATTGCTTATCATCTCAGGGAGGAGAGAGGGAGGGATAGAATTTGAAACTCAAAACTTTAGATAAAAATGTTAAAAGTTTAAAAAAAATTCTCATAACTTGAATTCAGAGACTGTTAACAGCTGCTTTTAGACCTAGCAGGGTCTGACTGAAGGAAGCTTTGGGAACCTATAACACCAACCCCTGTGGGATGAAAGGCTTTTCTCTTTTGGGGCTAGGTCCAAGGTCAGTGTGAAATGTTCCCCACCATCAAGGAGACCGCTGGGGATCAGAGAGAGTCATGCAATGAGGCACCTGGGAATGTGCCTTCCACTGGTGTCCTTCTCCAATGCCTTGTCCTGGGCTGGGGCTGAGCCTAGGGCCTCTGGGGTGGGGTCAGCCAAGCCCAAAGGCTGCTGGAGTTAGAGGCCATGGAAGACCTGAGCAGAGCCCACAGGCACCTTGTGTGTCCAGCTTCTGTCTTCCAGGGTGCTTTAGGATGCTTTCATAGGCTGTATGCTCCTTCTCCTTGCCCACTCTGCACCAATTGCAAGGAAGCAGCAATTACATGGAGGACTGGAGGTCAAAGGAGTGTCAACAGGAGATTGTGGTAGGCTCCAAGAATCCCTGATCCAGGTGAGGAAGGAGAGACTGAAGGTACTCAGAGTGCCTGGGAAGAGCCTGAGATGTGTGACGTACCCCACCCCTACGTCCTAGCTTTCCTTTATGTAGTATCTTCCCAGATTAGAGTGTAAGCTCTCAGAGGGCAGGAATTATCTTGCTTGCTTGTGTTTCTATCTCAAGTTCTTAGCACAGTGTTAGCATGGAGCAAACACTTAACCAGTGCTTTTCCATCCACCCGCTCACCCACCCATCTACCCATCCATCCATCCATCCATCCATCCATCCATCCATCCATCCATCCACCCATTCATCCATCCATCCATCCATCCACCCACCCACCCACCCATCCACCCACCCATCCATCCACACATATATCCATCAATCCATCCATTCACCCACCCACCCATCCACCCATCCATCCATCCACCTGCCCACCCACCTATCTACCCATCCATCCATCCATTCATCCATCCATCCACCCACCCACCCATCCAACCACCCATCCATCCAT
>NW_020946652.1:11434244-11446015 GCF_900497805.2 Vombatus ursinus | reverse complement strand
CCATCCATCCATCCATCCATCCACCCATCCATCCACCCATCCATCCACCCATCCACCCAATCCAATTAAAGGCATCCTCTGAATAGGACTGGAGATGAGACTGAGGGTACCATTTACTCACAGATGGCAAGGGTACAACACTCTGCTTTTCCATTCAGCCCCTTTAGGGGATTGTCTTGAGCCCAGTGAGGCAGCTAGGTGGCACAGTAGAGAGAGCACTGGGCTTGGAGTCAGGAAGATGAGTATTCCTGAGTCCAAATCCAGTTTCAGACACTTACTAGCTGTGTGACCCTGGACAAGTCATTTACCCCTATTTGCCTCAGTTTCCTCATCTGGAAAATGAGCTGGAAAAGGAAATGGGGAACCACTCCAACATCTCTGCCAAGAAAACCCCAAATGGGGTCATGAAGCATCAGCCTGAACAACAAGAGCCCAGCAGCATTATGCATGCGAAGCAGCTAGCATGGGGCTGTCTCTTTATTGTTTTCCAATAGCCTCGCCTCCTGGGATTCAGGCAGTGAGTTATGGCTCCGTGGGGACTGATGGTCCTTCCCCAGATAGGACAACACTTTCAATGCAGGCGACCAAATCTCCAGCCTGTAAGAGGCTCATTAGGGAGGAGGAAAAGCAGTTGGAATGATGCCTCAACATGGTTGCTAATAACCTTTGGAAACAAATGTAAGAAGCAGAAAACATGTATTGGCCATAAATCCCCCAGCAGATGCCTGGCATGGAGAAGAAGATGCCCAAACTCTGCCGCTAATGGATCAAGCCAGAGCTTTAAAGAGTAGCTGGTGTCACACCAAGAAGCCCAGGGCTGGGAGGGGCCTTGAGGCAATTACCTGTCTACCCCAATCTCCCACTAGAGCAGAGACCACAGGGAACCATCTCAGTCAAAGCCCTGTGAAGCTGTGCAAGATGGAGGAGGGTGGGGAGGGTGTGAGTTTAGCTGGGAGAATACAGAGCTTAGGGGAAGGAGACAGGAGAATTCCCAGGTAGACTAAGGTGCCCTGGAGCCCCAAGGGACCAAGATGGCAGTCTTCTTCTCCCACCTGACTCACTCTCATGCCTATGATTGGAGCAGGGTGGGGCCGGCAAGATCAGGAGTCCTCCTGGATCCATAGTTTCATTGTACGACATGGTGTGCTCCTGGTCCTGGCTCTGGTGAGGATTGGGGGGTCAAGGACCTTGCCCCATGAGCCTTCCATGGTCAATCCTGCCTGCTGTGGTGCTCATATGAGCATCCCTAGGTTCCAGGCCAGGAGCAGAGGAGGGCACTGCCATTCTCCTTCTCTAGCCAGTGCTAGGTGCTTTCACAGAAGTGAAAGATAGTTTTCCATCCAAGAGGGGAAGAGCACAGCCCGATTTCACCTCCGTGCCCTTGGGGACCTCAAGCAGACAGGGGGCTCTAGCTATGTGTCCTTGTGCCTCCTGGCACTGCAGCCCAGGCTGCTGGTGGCCCCTCAGGTTCTGGGCTCTGTACATGGACAAGGTTCCCTTTGGGCTGCTCTTGGTCCCATCCAGAGCTCATGTTCGAAAAGTTCAGGGGCAACTAGGTGGCACAGTGGATAGCATACCGGCCCTGGAGTCAGGAGGACCTGAGCTCAAATCCAGCCTCAGACATTTGATACTTACTAACTGTGCGACCCTGGGCAAGTCACTTAACCCCGATTGCCTAAGCAAAAATGAAAAGTTCTGACTGTAATTTGTTGATATCATTTGGCCAGAAAACATTTTGTTAGGTGTCCGCCATGTGTCAGGCACTGCTAGGCTCCAGAGACACAAAGACAGAAGCAAACAGGTCCTGCCCTCAGGCAGCTTCTTGGTGAATGGGGAAGAGGATAGGTATACACATGCATACACACACACACATACAAACACACATCTGTGCACGTGTTATATATAGTATACGTGTGTGCACACATGTACGTGCACATGCACATACACACGCACACACACACACTATTTAAAGCAGATATGGGGCTCTGGGAGGAGGAGGCATATTAGACAGCCACGGTCAGGCCTTTTTGTCCCTCTTCCTCCTGCCCAGCTGCATCATGTCCAAGGCCTGGGGTCCTCCCCATCGGAGGCCCACGTGTACCAGTGCACTACCGGGCTTCATTCCTTGCATGGCGATTGCTCCTTCCCATTCTGGGTGCATGAGATTAGAGATGGCTGTGACCTTGTGAGCTTCCCAATAGAGACGGAGGAGACGCCGGAGCAGAATCTATGCGGGTTTTGCTGTGAGCCGGCCCAGTATTGAGGCCCAGAGATGACAAAGGGCCTTCAGGGTGCAGCCCTGTGGGAGCTAAGCCTGGGCTCCTCCAAAGTCTATGAACATTTGACAGGGAACCCGGTGGGGTCAATGCCTGGATGTCTGAGCCCACCCTCTCCAGAATCTCAGGGAGAGGAAATGTGCTCCAAGTACACATTCCTTTGTAAATGCTAATCAATGTTAATTGGTTAAAAGATCTGGGAGCAGGTTAGCTCTGCTAATTAACTGTGTCTGGGGGCATGGGGGGAAGACATCCCAGGCTGGGGGACACCCAATGAGGAGGGCAGATGTAGCCCAGCCCTCTTCTGGAAGGGGGAGCAGGTAGGGGGCTCATTATACAAGCAAATGCTCACCTTCCTGTGGGTGCATGAAAGTGAGCTGGGAAATGAGGGCCTGGATCAGTCCCCTGATCAGGGCAAAACCAGGGAATTGGTTCATTGTGTCTTTGGCCCCAGCACCCATCTTCCCCCTCCCTATGGGGAGCCACCCTTCTGTCCCAGGGCCTTGGCCCAGACACACACAAGCCCAGGGCCACAGGAGAAAGGAAGAGGGCAGTGGGTCCTGGCCTCCCTGGGGTCATGTGAGCTCTGAGAAATGGATGGAGAAACTGGGGAGAGCAGGTCTCATGGTCAGCAGCCTCTGCATGGGGCTGGAAGATGACCCAGCTCTCCGAAGCCTCTTTCCTGGCCTCCTCAGAGGCTTCTACTCTGAAGTCCCTTTCCTATAGGAAGAATTGGACACCCCCCCATTACCCTGATTTGGGGTGGGGGGCTGGTCACCCACCTGTTCATGCTGTGAAAGAATCGGGGCATTTTCCTGAACATCTCCATGGGTGATGTAATTTGGGGAAATGGGAAAAAGAAAAGCCCAGCCTTGGTGAGAGCACTGGCTTGATTGTGGAGGGGTCTGACAAAGGGCACCTGAGGCCCAGGGGCTGGGTCAGGGTGCTGTCTCTTCCTCCCGGGGTGGACAGCCTGGTTGCCAAGGATCCGCCCGCATTCTTTTTCTTCACTTGCACTGCAGCCTTTGGGTCCCAGCGGCTGACAAGAGGGGGCAGGGGCCCAAAGAGCAGACGGACCGGCTGGCCCAGGGCAGGGGCCCCAGATGAAGTCTGGACAGGTGGGTGGAAGGCCTTGGGGTTTGGCAGCAGGCGAGAGGCAGTCTGCCAAGCAGATCCACCATTGACGTCAGGTAGCTGGAGAGATTGCTCCCCTGGGCTGGTGGGTAGAGGCTCACCAAGAGGCCATCCGGCCCTGCAGGACATGAAGGACAGAGCGGGTGGGCAGAGAGCCACAGCTGGGGGCAGGCTGGAGAGCAAGTGATGTGATCCTCATGCCCGGGAAACTAGGGGCAGAGACAATGACCAAGGTGGGGACTTGCCCCCAAACCCCGGCTCTGCTACCCACAGCCCGTGCCTCAGTTTACCCTCTAGAGGGCCTCTGGGGTCCCTTCCAGCTCTTAATCTACACTCCTAAAGCAGGAAGCAAACGACTGAAACAAGGCAGGGTCTTGGTCCCAAGAAACAAGGCAAGGGCTTGACCCTTAGGCCTGGGATGCAAGGTAGGAGTAGAGAGGAGATGGAGGTGGAGAGATGGGGAGGGGAGACAGAAAGATACGTACATGCATATGTGTATATATATATATATATATATATATATAGAGAGAGAGAGAGAGAGAGAGAGAGAGAGACAGACAGACAGACAGACAGACAGACACAGACAGACAGAGAGAAGGAGGGAGGCAGTGAGTGAGACAGAGAGACACAGAGAGAAGAGAAACAGGCTGAGAGAGGAGATAGGAGAGACAGATGGAAAGAGAGAGAGAGAGCTATTCAATTCCTACTATGAGGTAAACAACTTTTCCCTACACACCTGATGGGGGGGAAAAGGTGAACCAATGTGTATATACATATGATGATAATAATAAATGATAACAACAGCACATACCTACTATGTGCCGGGCTCTGTGCTTATAGACATTATCTCATTTGAACATCACAACAAGCCTGGGAGGTAAGACCTATTATTACCCTCATTTTATAGATGAGGAAATAGAGGCAAATCGAGATCCAGTGACTTGCCCAAGGTCACACAGCTAGTAAAGATCTGAGATGGGCTTGAACTCAGGTCTTTTCTTTCTGACTCCAGGACCAGCTCTTTAGCCACTGTGAGACCTATCTGCCTCAGTTTCCTCATCTCTAAAATGGGTATAATAATAGCACTTATCTCCCAGGCTTGTAAGGAGGACTAAACCAGATAATACACCTTAAGTGCTTTGTAAACCTCAAAGTGGTATGTGAATGCTAACTATTGTTGTTGTTGTTGTTACCAGGTGTCTCTGGTGTGCCAGGCACTGTGCTGGGCCCTGAGTGATGCAAAGGCAAATATGAAACCATGTCTGCCCTCAGGAAGCTTGCACTTCTTCTGAGGAGTCAGTGGATGGGAGACAAGGCCAAGTCCGTAGAGATGCACAAAGTAAATGTAAAGTGATTTCTGGGGCAGGGACCAGCCCCTCCCAGGGCTGGAACTGGCCTCACCCAAAAGCTGACCACTGTGCCCCACCTTGAGAAAACCGAGAGCCCAGGTGAGAAGGGCCTCCGTCCCACAAGGGCGGCTGTCTGAGAAGGTCTTCAGCCTCTCATTCTTCTTGCTCCAACCACCTATTTCCAGAACACTCCTCCTGCACCCAGTGCAGTCCGTCCTCCTTGTCTCCAGACTCTTCTTGTGCCCTGCTCTCCACGCTTCCGCCAGACGGGGCTGCTCGCTGCACTCTCTGGCCTTTGGACCTGTGCCCCACTGCTTCCTTCTCTCCTTCCAGAGCTTAACTCTGATGTCACCTTGCCAGCTGGCGGTGAGTTTCTACTGGGCGCCTGGCCACGGTTTGCATTCCAGCCAGCTGCACTCCTGCCCTCACCCCTACTAGACTGTGAGCTCCGAAGGGTGAGCACGGCCCGCTCCCCAATGCCCCACGCTGCCACGCTGCCCAGCAGGATCTGAAGCCACTGCTTGTCTGCCTTCAGGCTGCCATCATTGTCCCTGGGCTTCTTTGTGGCTGCTTTGAAGGACACACTGGCCCCATGGCCTTTTTACTAAGAGCATCAGTGGTGCTCCTCTAGTCTGAAAGTGGACCGTTGGTGTGGGCTTCACAGCCTGCACTTGGCTGGAGCTAATCCTGAGATCTGATAGGTTGCTTTCCATGCCTTGGGAGAAGTGTGCTCTCTAGAATCATCACGTAAATGTATCTGATACTGTCATCTTGTACACCATATGTGTTCTGTGATATACATTTTATATGTGTATATATGTATATGCTTGTATATATACATATATGTATACATACATATGTGTTACACACATATATACACACACATACATACATGTATATGTATTTGATTTGCTTCAAAGTCACCCTGCATTTGAGTCCTGGGAAACTGACTGGCTGACATGAAATTCTTCACTGTGTCCTACAGTTCCACGTGAAGGACAGTGAAAGGACCTTCGCAGTCATCAAGGCCAACCTTGTCATTTGACAAATGAGGAAACTGAGGCCCTGGAAGGATAGTGGCTTGTCTGGAATCATACAGCTAATAAGGGTCTGAGGCAGGATTTGAATCTGGATCTTGAACCCAGACTCCAGTTCTGGCATGCTGTCTCCTCTGTGTCACCCCTCTTCTCTCTGGTGGGACAATAACAGGAAGAAAAATTAATGAGGGAAGAAAGACTTGTGGTCATGAATCTACAGGCATGGGTCAGTAGAGTGCCTTGGTTAGAAGGAATAATTTCAGAGGTGGGAGATCACACATCCCAGCTTGCTTCCTTCCTTCCTTTCTTCCTTCCTTCCTGCCTACCTATCTACCTACCTTCCTTCCTTCCTTCCTGCTGTCTTTCCTTTCTTCTTTCCCAACTGCCTGTCTACCTTCCTGTCTGCCTACCTTCCTGTCTGCCTACCTTCTTGTCTTCCTTCCTTCCTTCCTTCCTTCCTTCCTTCCTTCCTTCCTTCCTTCCTTCCTTCCTTCCTTCCTTCCTTCCTTCCTTCCTATAGTCCAGTCCCTCTCATTCACCACTTTCCTCTATCCTACCTTGGGGCAAGGAGCAGTTAACCTCTCTGATGAGCAGGCATGAAGTGTGGGCTGAGGAGGAAGGTGGCAATCCACCAGTGGCCAGACCTCTCTGTGACTCATTCCCTCCATACTTCACATCTCCCACCTCAGGATCAGGCTACACTCTGGTCAGTATCTTTGCTAATATTTCAGGATATGTCTGAGAAACACACATACACACATACGTGTGGCTACAACTGTAGACACTGGAGTAATATACAGAGCGCCATGCTATGTGGGCCCAAGGGCCCCTTAGAGGTCACTTCTGTGGGACCTCGATGAATACGGTCCTTGTCCTACAGACGCCTCATCCCTCTTTTCGAACCATGGGGCTGGTCCCAGGCTTAATAACCAGGGATGAGCGGGCCTTAAGATTACTTTGTGTTTCCTTCCTAGACACTGTGAGTGCCTTAAGGTCCTCCTTCCCCACCTGGTGCCAGTATCCTCAGGGTCTTCCACAATATCCTTCCCCTCCAGTCCTCCCTGTAATTGCTGTTTCCTTGTAGCTGGTGCGGAGTGGGCAAGGGGAAGGAGTGTGCAGCCTATAAAAACATCCTAGAGTATGCTGGAGTACAGAAGCTGGACACAGAAGGTGCCAAAGAAACCAAGAATCGGCTAAAAACCGTCCAAGGAGACACGCCTGTCAAGTGCTTTGCAGAAGGCTAATCCCCGTACAAATGTCAGCCATCACTGGGGCTGCCATTTAAGAGAGACAGATCCCAGGCCTGGGGAGCCAGAGGCCCCCCAGGTCCTGCTTGCAGGCTCTTTGCAAAAGCTTCCTTCCAGAGGCCCCGCATAGGCCCTCACGACCAGCACTAACATCTGGTAGAAGCAGCAGCTCCTCGTGCTCACAGCACCAAGCGCCTCAAGGCAGATGGTAGGTGATTCTTATTGTTTTCATTCCTAACCTCACCTCAGAGTATTACAAATGAACCATAATACTAGCTGACACTTTTGCATCGCTTATAGTTTTTTTTTTTTTTTTTTTTAGTGAGGCAATCAGGGTTAAGTGACTTGCCCAAGGTAACACAGCTAGTAAGTCAAGTGTTTGGTCTGAGGTCGGATTGGAACTCAGGTCCTCCTGACTTCAGGGCTGGTGCTCTATCCACTGCTCCACCTAGCTGCCCCTATCGCTTATAGTTTTGCAAAGTCAGCTGGCCAATAAGCATTTATGCAGCACCTACTATGTGCCAGGCACAGTGCTAAATTCAGGGAATACAAAGAAAGGAAAAAGACAGGTTTTACCCTCCATGAGATCACAATTGAATGGGCATGCTGGAAGCACCGCGGTATGATGGACAGGGGCCTGAACTTGGAGTCTGGAACAACTGGGCAGCACGGAGTAGGTGTGTGGGACACTGATGAAGCGAGGAAATCCAGAGGCGACATCGCGGCTGGCGAAGAGCAGGGAGTCCGTCCTAGACTGTGAGGGACAGCGGAAGGAGCGGGGCGTGGTCAGCCTGGAGGACAAGGCGGGGCGTGTGCAAGGGGATGCCCCGAGGGCAACGCCAGGAGCAGAGAGCAGGTCCACAGAGGCAGGGCTAGGCTGGACGTCAGGAGTGACAACTCGGGCTGGGCCGCCTTCGGTGGGGTCGCGTCATCCCTCCTCGCTGGTTTTCAAGCAGAGGCTAGTGACCACCTCACGCCTGTCTTCCCTGATAAAAAGGATGCGGTAGCTCAATGTTTATAACGCCAGCAAGTGGCACACAGCAAGTGCTTAATAAATGTTTGTTGGCTTGGGTTGAGTCGGTGCTTCTTTGTGGATGACTGACGGCTCTGTACTGTGGTCCTGCTGCGTGATTTTACCCAACAGTCCCTGTTGGTGGTGGGAGGCTTCCTGAAAATAATAAATCGGCTTCGGTACTTGGTCGCCCAACGTGCGGCACCTGGCACCTTGGGCCTCTGCTGCCATTTTCCCGGCATCCTGGTGAGCGATGTTCCTGAGCTGCTGCGCATTACTTGTGTCTGAGATGTCGACCTTGTTCATACTAGAGCAGGATGGGGAGATGAAGCCATAACAAGTGAGCCTCATTAGCTCTGAGCAACTGGGAGGGAAATCCTCCTGGCTCCAGCCGGGGGTATCCGGGGACTTGCTCTCAAGCGATGCCAGACAAAAGATCCAGCCTTTGTCAGACGGCAGACGTGGTAAATAGGAGAGAGCCCTCCCCAGCAGACAGGGCTCGAGTAACAACCCCATGGGGCACGCACCCCCTCCATTCGTGCACCATCCGTGTCTGCTAAAGACTCCCCAGCCACAGACAACGAGTCCTCCTTGCCTGGAGCTGCTTCGCGTGCCTGAATTAGCTTTGCATTCAGATGGAGTCTGCTGCTCCCTGTCCATTTTCCCTGCCATCTGCCAAGGCCCTCCGAGGCCCTCAGTGCGCCTCACCTGGATCACCGCAATAGCCCCCACAGGTCTTCCTGCCCCCCGTCGGGCACCACCATCCGTCCTTCACTCCACAGCCAGTTGTCTTCCGTACTCACGGCCTTATCATGTCTCACCACTCTCAAGACCCTCTTGGGCCTCCCTGAACCTGCAGAAAAAGAAAGTCTAACCTTCTGAGCCCGGCATTCATGACCTCCGTAGTCAGATGCCAGCCCACCTTCCCGACATACTTCATCCGTCAGTCCAGTGGCCTCTGAACTCAGCCTGTCCTGGTTCATTTTGTTACCAATCCTCAAGATGTCCTCTCCTCTCATCCCAGACTGTCTAGTCCTTCCTATCCTTTGAGAACTGACTGGTTCAGGTGCTCCCCTCTACACAAAAAGCTCCCTGACCCTCCATGGTCTCCGGGCTTTGCTGGTCTGTCCTTTTCCTGTGAGAATATATTCTCATGTCAAGAAGTCCAGGAATGAGAGTGGGGGATGGACACCTGGGACAGTGAAAGGGACTTGAAATCTTGCCCTAGGGTGATCACTTGAAAAAACTGGGGGCGGGTAGCCCCAGTAATTAAGAGGAAACAGAAGACCAATCATCAAATAAGTGAAGAGAAGCTGGAGTCAACAGGGAATCCCATGGAGATGACCTCCATGGCCCGTCTAAGAAAGAACCTTCTCTGCAGCATCCCTGCCAGTGATCAGCCAGCCTTCAGACCCACATACTGGTGATGCAATAAGGGGCGGTGGGGGGAGAGTCAGTACTCTTCTAGGCAGCTGATTCCACTTGTACAGAATTCCAATTGTTAGAGAAGCTTTGTCCTTTCTGTCCATATCTGTCCATACCTGCCCCTCCAACCTAGACCTCTGGCGCCTTTCTCTTCATTTGGGGGCCAAACGACACAAACCTAATCCCTCTTCTACAAGTATGTGAAGGCGCCTGTCAAGTCCCCGAGTCCTCCCTTCTCCAGGCTCACTGGACTTAGCACTTTCAACCAGTCCTCACAGGACACAGATTGGAGGCCTTTCACCATGCTGGTCACCCTCCCAGATGATAGATCAATGGTCTTCTTAGACAGGGGTGCCCAGATCCAAGCATGGCACATATGGTATCATAGGGCAAGATCATCCCTATCCCTGGGATCTATGTCTCATCATCAGTCTAAGGATGCACACATAAGCTGCCTCTTTATGAAAATGACATTATGAACAGTATTGAACATCAATATAATCAATTGTTCATACTTTGCAACTGTTTACATTTAAATCAATGAAATTCTTTCCACAAAATGTCACAGCAACTCATCTTTCACTCTTCTGATTCTTCATCAGGATTCTTTGTTTGTTTGCTGATTGCCATTTCTTAAGTCAATTAAGCTTGGCAAGTAGGAGCCGGATAAGGAAATATGGAACTAACTTTGTGAAATAATGTTGCACGAAAAGAGCAGATGAGTGAGAATCCACCAGCCTTCCTAGCTGCCAAACACCACTGCTGACCCCCGTTGAACACACAGTCCACCAGCAACCCTCTCTCCTCCTACCTCCCCCACCCCCGTTCTGTTCAAACACACTCTTGCCATGGCTCATCTCGTTCTTGTGAAGTGGGCATTTTTTGACCTAAGTGAAAGACCTATTCAACTTAATCATTTTCAATGTTGTCTCTTGTCAAGATAATTTTGAATCCTGATTCTGCCTTCTAACATTAGCACCATCCCAGCTGTAAATTTGTGGAGTATCTCCTCTGTGCCTTTATCTAAGTCACTGATACAAGAATTGAAGAGCACAGGGCGGAACAGAGCCTGGGGCACTCCGCTGGAGACCTTCTTGCAAGCTGACATTGAACTATTAAAAACCAACTTTGTGAGCAGTCATTCAGCCAGTTTTGAATCCACCTCACTGTACTGTTGTCTAGCCTCCATATCTCCATCTTTTCCCCCAAGAGTAGTGTGAGAGACTTCATGAAGTGCCTTGCTGCATCTTAGTACATTATGTCAATGGTATTCACTTGAAGTACCAGTAATAATAATTTTGTTGTTGTTTTCATTCATTTGTGTCTGACTCTTGGTGACCCCCTTCTGGGGTTTTCTTGGCAAAGATACTGGAGGGGTTTACCATTTCCTTTTCCAGATGAGGAACTGAGGCAAACAGGGTGAAATGACTTGCCCAGGGTCACACAGCTAGTAAATGTCTGAGGCTGGATTTAAACTCATGAAGATGAGTCTTCCTGATTCCAAGCCTAGTGCTCTGTGCACTATGGCACCATCTAGCCATCCCAGTAACAATAATAGAAAGAAACAAAGGCTTAGTCTAGAATGACAGGTGCTCCCAAACTGTCTGAGCGTCTTGAACAACTGCAGTGAATGTTCTGAGCTCCCCTGCCCGCTCGTAATGCCTCAGAAAAGGCCAACAAGTTTCACTGATAATCATTCAGTCTGCTTGCTAATCAAACAAAATGACTTAGGTCACCTGGGAAGCCTTAAAATAGCAAGAAAAGAGCCAAGAACAGCTGCCATACAATAGGCCTCCACAGCCCCAGTAACTCCTAGTGGACTTTTCCACCTGGGAAGTGAGAGGCTGGCCTCACCTCGGGCACAGGAGACCAGGCAGCTTTTCTCCCTCCCATGAACTCCTCTGCCCCCAACTCTGCACAATGCCTCAGTCAGTTAGCACTGCAAAGATCCTTGCTGCAATGCCTGGGGCAACTCTCCTTCAGCCTGTTCCAGGCAGTCCTAGAAAACCTCTCATGCTCCTCTTGGCAGAGACCAATCCTGATCCTGCTAGGCTGGTTTGACACTTTAGCTATCAACAACTAGGGTCTGCATTAGGTTGGCTGCTACAAGGCAACATTTCATTGCGTGTGAGCTGGCAGGAGATGAGGGACAGAAGGGAGAAATCTTAGGGTGGTCCTCTCTGTCTCTGTGTCTCTCTTTCTCTCTCCCTCCCTCTTTCCCTCCCTTTCTTTCTCTCTCTTCCTTCTCCCTCCCCCTCCCCCTCTCTCCTTCTGTCTCTCTCTCTCTCCTT
>NW_020946652.1:11399097-11434234 GCF_900497805.2 Vombatus ursinus | reverse complement strand
TCTCTCTCTCTCTCCTTCCCTCTTTCTCTCCCTTTCTTTCTTTCTCTCTCTCTCCTCCCTCTCCATCTCCCTTTCCCCTCTCTCCTCTGTCTCTCTCTCCCTTCTTCTCCCTATTCCTGTCATTCCCCTTTCATGTCCTGTCTATTCTATTTCTTCTACATCCTATCCCATTCTGTGTTTCTCTTTCCATATTTTGTACCTCTTTGTCAACAGCAGATGCTCTCCCCACGAAGGGAGCGTCTTTAGGCCCAAAGCATCATGGGACAGGGTTCAGCCCATTCATCAGAGAAGCGTATCTTATTGACCCTCAGGAATGATAGGAATATGATTGATTTCCAAAAAGGCTCCTTATAGCTGTTCCCAGTAAAAAAAAAATATCAGCCTCCACAAATTCCATGAGGTTCACTGAATTATCTGCAAACATAACTTTCAAGCATTCATAAGTCTCACAGTCATAAATTGTTGGCATCCGCATGAGAATTGGCAGCAGCAAGCATGAGCACCTGCTGACGCAGATTACTGCATCACAGATAAAGCAGCCCCCAGTGAGAATGTCACGTCATTCAAACTGAAAGCATCAGTCTGATGCAATACATAGTACAGGGTGTCTCCTAGCAGGCTCCCACTCAGTAGCTAGAGATGTGGTTCCTGTATGCGACCCACCCTCTTAGACTTGTCTTGAGGTTCCTTTATCAGCCTCGGTTCATTCTGAGCTTGTCATTCCTGACATTAGCTCATATACCAAACGTAATTCTTACACCTATAGCACAATGCAGAAATATAATGAGCGCATAGGCCATATACAGAACATAGCAATTGAGGCTATTATTACATGCAAAGAAATCAATTACATGCATGGCATCGAGGGGCGTCAATGGGCATCCTTGGGCATCAGTGGGCAATGGGCTCCATGGTGACTCTGCTGCCGTCGGTCCCAAAGCATCACTCATCAGCTTGGTCCCTGCTCAACCAGAGAGACCCCATAGTGGCTTATCATGGTCAAAGATCCCTTTGTTGGAGGACCATGCTGCCAGCAGTTGGAGCTGAGTTTCTTGACCTTGACTTTGGAGAAGCTGCTCCCTTCCCTTTTTGGAAAACTGGGGCATCTTTCCCCTTCTGCAGTCCCGAGGCTTCTCTGTGCTCCACGATCTTCACCAGACTTTCATTTGCAAAGGCTGAGCAGTTCCTCGGTGAGTCCTTCTGGTGCCTTTCATCTGGACCAGCTGCTTTGAGCTTAGCAAAGATAGCTGCATACTCTCTTACTTGTCTTCAGCGTCCCCTCCATACTGGCTGTGATAGGTCTGTCTTCTCCAGCCCAAAGCTCATTTCCCTGGCATAGAAAACATGCAGAATTAGGAAGGAGAAACTGGTGTCTCCTGCCACTGATGATCAGCCCCCATCTACGCAGAGCAGCAAGCCCACCCTTTCTTTGAACCTTGCCTTTTACAAGGTTTAAAAAAATCCACTCTTTAACAATATTCCTCTGTTCTCCCCCACCTGAGCTCATGCTGCCCTTATCACCACAGACACCGTCTGTGACTGGTCCTTGTTGCCCTCTTCTGTACATGTCCTTTTATTTAATTTTAATTTTTATTTTTTTTGCTAGGCAATGGGGTTAAGTGACTTACCCAAGGTCACACAGCTAGTGTGCATATCCTTTTAAAAAAAAGTCCAAGTGGGTTGGCTAGTTAGACAGTTCCAATGTGTTTGTATTGGAAATGAGATAAGATTTGTAAAGTACTTAGCACACTACGTGGCACATAGTAGGTGCTTAATAAATGGGGTGGATAGGGCGCTGGGCCTGGAGTCAGGAAGAATTGAGTTTAAATACAGTCTCAGACACTTCTTAGCTCTGTGATCCTGGACAAGTCTCTTCACCTCTGCTTGCCTCAGTTTCCTCAGCTGTAAAAAATGGAGATAACACCGAGGCTGATAAAGGAACCTCAAGACAAGTCTCAGGGTTGTTGTGAAGATCAAAGGAGATGATACTTGTAAAGCTAAGTACACTAAAGCACCTAGTTAAGTGCTCTATAAATGCTTATTCATTTTCTTTCCTCTTTCCCTTCCCTTTGTGTCTTCAGAATTTTATTCTTAGTGGTTTTCTTTTCGAGCACCTATATTTTTCCCCCCTTAGGCAAGTGGGGTTAAGTGACTTGCCCAGGGTCACACAGCTAGTAAGTCTGAGGTCAGATTTGAACTCAAGTCCTCTTGACTTCGGGACCTGCTGTACCACCTAACTGCCCTTCTTAGCAGTTTTCTTATGGGGTCCTACCTGTCTTTCCTGTAAACCCTTTGAAATCTCTTCTCCCTAAATCAAGAGGGTAGATCAGGCTGCTCTGGGCTTTTCTCTTGTTCTCTATTACAAATTCAAGATGGAGCTGTCACTGTTTGCCCTTCCTGCCAAAGTCTTAGTCATTTCCACCTCAGAAATCAGGTAGTGTAAGGGGGAGGGGTGGCAGAGAATCACTAGGACTATATTTTCTCATGTTGGTTCCTCACTTTTTGAAAGATATGAGCATCCTCAAGTCAAGTTAAGGAATAGCTCAAGCAGGTGTCCATGGATGGGCATACACATGGATCTACCAGTAAGAAGGAAAGAAAGAAACAAGTATTTATTAAGTACCTACTATATACCAGGAACTCTACTAAGCACTTTATAACTATTATCTCATTTGATCCTCACAATAACTCCAGGACATAGGTGTTATAATAATAACTATATATAATATACATTTATATATAATAATTAATAATAATCTCCATTTTATAGTTGAAGAAACTGAGGCTGACAGTGGTTTGTAGGGTGACAGATTGAATAAGTGGAGTGAGTACAAATGAGGACTGGAACTGAAAGCCTGGGAGACTGGGAGGATGGTGGTTCCCTCGGCAGTCATGGGGAAGTTTCAAAGAGGAGAGGGTTTGGGGAGAAAGATAATGAATTTAGTTTTGGACGTGTTAAGTCTAAGATGTCTATGGGATGTTCAATTTGAGAGGTCTAATAGGCAGTTAGACATATGATACTTGAGTTCAGGAGAGAGGTCAGGGCTGGATGAGAAGATCTGAGAATCAACAACATAGAAATGATTATTAAATCCAAGGAAGCAATGAGATTACCAAGTGAAACAGTAGAGAGAAGAGGAGAAGAGGGTGTGGCTTAATGAGGATTAAAAAATCAGCCTAGGAGTGATTAGGCAGGAAGGGGAGACCCAGGAGAGAACAGAATCATGGAAACTTGGAGAGGAGAGCATGGTCAACAGTGGACCACAAAATAGAGGGGTGAAAAGGGATAAGAATGGAGAAGAGGCCATTGGGGTTGGAAATTAAGGTCATTGGCAGCTTCAGGGGAATGATGAGGTGGGAAGTCAGACCACAAAAGAGAAGCCTTGAGTGCAGATGTTTGGGACAAGAAGATTCCAACTCGACATACGGGAAACAAATCTACTACTTAGAGCTGCCTCCACGTAGAATGAATGCCCAGAGCCATCGTGATGTAGAGGCCAGAGTTCTGCACCTGGGGGCTGAAAGACCCTGTTTCAGATACTTACTATCTGAGCAATCCTGGCTCACTGACCCTCTCTGTGCCTTAGCTTCCCCATCTGTAAAATGAGAAGAGAGGCTCACTGACCGCCAAGGTCCCTTCCAGCTCTAAAAGGGAAGTCCCATGTGCTTGGATCCTTTGGAGGCAGAGCTCCGCCCTCACTGGACAGGCTCCAGCCGAGATGGAGCAGTACTTGTTGGGGGTGGGGGAGTAGAGAGAACTCCTTGTTTTGATCCAGGTTGTGCTGCTGACATCCTGCCAGCTCAGATTCGGAGGCTCCGTGATGGGCAGATTTCTCCAGGGTGAAATTAAAAATTTAATGACTTAGGGCTTATCTTTTTGAAATGAGGCAGGGAAAGATTAAAGCTAGTCATTGCAAAGCGTGAGTTCATTTTTTCAGCAAATATTTGTTGAGGGCTGTGTGTGTGTGTGTGTGTGTGTGTGTGTGTGTGTGTGTGTGTGTCTGTGAGACTTCCCTTTTTGGGACCCTGCCCACTCTCTGGGCTTCAGGCCCAGCAGCAGCAGTACTGCTTACATCCCCCGAGCATTGTGGTTTGCAAAGGACTTTCTTCACTACAACAATGTGAGGTAGGTAGCACCAAAGTTACTATCCCCATTCTGCAGATAAGAAAACTGAGGCTTGTAGAGGTTAAGCATCAGAGCTGTGATGTGAACTCGGGTCTGACTCCAACAGTACAGTCACTGTTATTGTTGTTTTTCAGTGGTGCCCAACTCTTTGTGAACCCATTTGGAGTTTCCTTGGCAAAGATACTGGAATAGAGTTTGCCATTTCCTTCTCCAGTTCATTTTACAGATGAGGAAACTGAGGCAAACAGGCTTAATTGACTTGCCCCAGGTCATACAGCTAGTAAGTGTCTGAGGCCAGATTTGAACTCAGGTCTTCCTGATGCCAGGTTTGGCACTCTGTCCACTGAGGCACCTAGTACAGTACTTGTATCTAGTTTGTGAGGTGGGTGGGTGGCCATTTCTTCCATTTTATGGAAGAGAAAGCTGAAGCGCAGAGAAGCTAGACTTGAGATCATAGAATTTAGAGCTGGAAGGCTGCTCCAAAGCCAATCACTGATTTCACTCCTCTCTTACAATTGAGGAAGCCGAGCGTCGGAGACATTAAGTAACTGCTGAAGGTGATACAACTCGTTGGTGGTAGAGGAGGCCAGAAGCCTTGACACTGTCCTTCCTGGTGGAGGGCACAGAAGGGCCTGAGCGTCCAGAGGGGATGGAAAGGGCTCATGAGCTGGCTGCTCAGGGACTGCTCTCATCAGTGGAGGCATCACAAAGCCCATGTATGGAAGATGGGAGCAAGGGAAGGTAATGGAGAAGGAGTCTGACAAAGTCTCGTCATCCTCTCAATGGTCAGGAAGTACATTGCTGGAATGTTTCCAGGAAATAGCTGTGGACTTCATCCTCAACTGGAGGGAGTTATGAAGTGAGCATTTGTTTCTGGGTTGGGTCTTGGATGTGGCATATGTTACTGTGGACATTAATTATCTTGTACGCTCTATTCTCTGGAAGCTCCGTCCACTAAGATGGAGTAGCTAGGAGGCTCATTGGTTAGAGTATGGGAATTGGAGTCGGGAAGACCTGAGTGCAAATCCTGCTTTAGATGTCTATGAGCTGTGTGATCCTGGGCAAGTCTTGGTCTTTCTCAACCTCGGTTTCCTCACCTGTAAAGTAGGCATAATAATAGTACCCAACCTCCCAGGGTTGTTGTGAAAACCAAATGAAATTTCCTAAGAGGATGACATTGGTAGGTAGAAAAGTAATAGAGGTACTGAAAGCCAAAAGCTCCTATACCCAGCAGAGGGGACAATCTTGTCCTTTCCATTTTACAGATAAAGAAGTGGAGGAGGGCCAATGTACCCCTCAATCATGCTGTATTCCATTTGGTATATGTGTCTCCCATGGGAAGCCTCCTGGGGCTGGTGGGGCTGGCAGGGGAAGGGGGAGGAAGGACAAAGGAGGCCTCTTCAAGCATGTGAAGGGCTGTAATGTGGAAATAGGATCAGCACGAAGGACGGAGCCAGAAATAATGACGGGAATTGGCAAAAATAGGGATTTGGGTTTCCTTAAGGAAGATGTCCCTAGTGATGGCAGCTCTTCCAAAGCAGAGAGGGCTGCCTGGGGGGAGGGGGAGGGGTTTCCCCTCATTGGAAGGCTTCCAGGATAGGGAGCACTTGCCATCTTCTCTGCGATGGGTTGGAGTAAAAGATGCCAAGCCTCAAGCCAAGGCTGGATATGGACCAGCCACTTGTCAGGGACAAGTAGAAGATTTTCCAGTGGAGGCTTGGGTTGTATTGGATGTCCCCCAAGGGCCTTTCAAGTCTCGGCATCTGTGAGTCTGTGAAGCCAGTAAGGGGCTGAGGAGGAACATCAAGCCAGGTCCTTAGACACCAAGTGACTCCAACCCACATTTCTCAGAATCTTGTGGAGCTCAGAGAATTATGGAGATCAGTGACCAGAAGGGGCAGCCTGGCACAGGCGGGTACTGAAATGTGTTCCCTGGGGGGCATGGTCTCCCCTGAGATCACAGACCCATCCCAGTAGTAGGCAAGGGTCATTGCACACGATTTAACTCAAAGAGATGCCACAGTTTGAATGCTTTGTTATGCATATGATTTCACATTTTAATAATCTACAAAATTGGTCTTCCCTTAAGCGCAGCCCACACCTCTCCTCTGCCCTTCCAGCAAATAGTCCTGAGGTCCACAGAGCCAGGATGTGTGGTTGTGTCCCCGGGGGCTCTCTGCCAGGGCCTCAGGTCACCCCTGGGGACCCGGCTGATGAGGAACATCTCATGCTTCTCTGAGCTCATCCTCAGAGGACAGCCCCCCTCCACCCATCACTGGCAGTTGCCGTGGAGCCAGCCTCGGGCCATGCTAGAGTGCAAGACAGCACTGCCAGCTGGCCCCCAGGGCTCAGACAGAGGGCTAGAAGTTGCTGAGGGCAGCTGCAAATCAGAATTGTGACCAGTACGGATCAGGAAGAGGTGGGCATTTACCACGCGGACGACACAAGGGGCGGGGGCCATCATCTACTCATCCCAGCTCGGGCTCCATCTCGCTCTAGAAGATCTGAAGCAAAGCTTTTATTAAGCTGCAGCAATTCAGCCTTGAGTCGCTGAGTGGTCAAATGTCCCGCCCAGCTCTCTCAGTTTACAGGTCAGGGGGCTGAGGCCTAGAGAGGGAATGTCACAGAGCAAAGTGAGTGGCAAAGCCAGAAATCTGCCCCGGGCTTGGTCCTCCCGGTCCACGTCTTCAGTCTCCCCCTCCCCTCCCCTTGGTTCCTATTCTGGATTGGTCATTTCACATGGATTCTTTGGTGAGCTGGGCTTCATGGTCCTGTCAAATAATAACGATACAAAACGGGGCTTCGTGACACATTCTCTGTGTTCTTTCCTGCTCTTCGCTTAAGGAGCATCAGAGCAGACTGCAGCACCCACCGCTCACTCCCAGAGCAAACCGCCCAGTTCTGGAAGCCGAGGTACACACTATATTCTGAGGACAGCCAAGATGCCTCCCCCTTGGCCTGTGGATTTCCTTACAAGGGTAGACATCCTCTTTTAAATATACAATGCTACCTGATCTCGGTGCCCTACTCTCTTTTATCTTATTTTAGGCAATTGGGGTTAAGTGACTTGCCCAGGGTCACACAGCTAGTAAGTGTCAAGTGTTTGGTCTGAGGCCAGATTTGAACTCAGGTCCTCCTGAACTCAGGGCCGGTGCTCTATCCACTGCACCACCTAGCTGCCCCGTCTATTTTAAATAACGCTCACTACTGATAGCTGGAATCCCCTTGGGTTTTATTCCCCCAAGTCTCTGCGATATCTATGAGGTATCACAAGTTTGCCCCCTTGTGTAAAGAGCAGTTCCCTCTTGTTGCTTAAATTTTAGGTATCCCTTTCCCCCCTCATGTGAAAATGCACCCTTCCCTCTTCATATTTTTAGGACAATTTCCTTCTCTCCTTTGCCCTCAAGAATTCTGTCTTCATCTTACATGCTTTTATACCTGTATCACTTCAATAGACTAAAAGCTGGTGGAGGGGAGGACTGTCACAGTCATCTCTATATTCCGAGCAGGGAGCACAGGACCAGGAAGGAAACGGAGCCCTAAGAGAAAGGGAAAAGGCTGACCTTCCCATGTACTGTAATGTAAGCCTAAGTGAGCACCAATCCATTAAGGCAACATGGTCACCAATCAGAAACCCTTTTCTCCATCAAAGCAGAGTCAAGCGTCCTTACTTAAAATTTCGTCTTATTTATATTGCAGTTGTAACCCAGCTCCACAGAACTGCAGAGTATCTCCCTGGGACTAAGATTGGGAAGTTCAAAAGTCACAAAGATCAGCCGGCCAGAGCACAGATGTGCAAGCGTGTGCCCACACACGTTCCCCAGGTGTGTGTGTGGGGTGGGGGAGGGGCTTTTGGCCGTTAGGGGAACCTTCTACCAAGAAGTCATGTGGAATGAAAGAGTGGAGAAGTTTAGAGAAATTTAATTCTGCCCCAGAGGACCGTGACCACGGCCAGTTCCCATGCTACTTCTTCCAACGTGGCAGGGAAGGAGGCATGGAGAAGCGGGACCTGGAACCCAAAGCAGTCAGAGCAACAGGAGGGGACACCTGGTGGCTGAGGGTAACTGGAGGACAGCCGGGGGTGGGGGGCAATCAGAGAAGCATAGGGGAGATCGAGGTGAACCAGCCGCTGCGGGGGCTGCTCAGAGCCAAGCCCCCTTCCCAGAGCAGGTGAGGGAACACTCACAGCTGGAGTCTGAATGCGGATCCCTGCCTCCACCTGGCAGGGAAAGAGGTTTCTGCTGCTGGTCGTCCCCCAGCTGTCTATCGATTCATTGAACGTTCCCTACGTTCTCTATGCTTGGCTTCGGGGCTAATAAATCACCTGGCCATTGAGGACAATTTCTGTTCCAGCCTGCAAATTGAGGGAAGGGAAGTCAGGCAACGGGCCAACCAGTGTCTCTGGGTTTACTGGAAGGTGGTGGCAAGCCCAGGAGAAAGCACCTATATTTGGTGGTGATTCATTATGTGCCACAATCTTTGAACCTGGAAAGAAAGGTGGTCAGGAGAGAAGCCTACGTCAGGTGGTGGGCAGTCCTGAGGTATCTCCTGAGCACAGCTTTCCAAACGCTGCTGCCAGCTGCCTTTTCTAGCATCAGACATTTTGCCTGCCCACATCCATGTTCCTATCACAACCAAAGAGAAGGTGAGGGATCTAGTTCCTCAGGCCCATGAAATAAAGAAAGGCTTCTTTGGGGACACCGCCCTGTGAAGTACGGAAGAAGTATGGACTGCAATTATCTCCATTTCATTGATAAAGAAATTGAGTCTCAGAGAACAGAGGTGGGTTGTCCAAGGGCTGGAGTTTAGCACCTAACCCAGGCCTCTGGGTACTCCCCGTGATCACCCAGGAGCTTTTAGGTCTACTGCTCTGGTCTTTGCTGCCCCTATCACCCCTAGACCCTGTCTCTAAGTGTAGGGAGCTGCCATTAAGGTGTTGGCCTTTCTGGGGCCTCTGAGATTGGGGCTCATATCCTGAGAGTGGCTGGGTACCTTGGGCACTGGCATGGGCCACCTGCCACAAGGCATGAGTAACGATTCGGCATGCATGGCTCTGTGTGTTTGAGAAGTGCTGCTTGCTCAAGTCCAGAATTCACTCTCGTGTCACAGTTTTTGTGGATTTACATTAAAAATTCATATTGTTCATTAGTAAGATCAAATTTTCCTCTTAAGTGTATGTTTGTTGGCATTTCTGGGAATCTTGAAGTAAACAGAGCTACTGGAACACTTTGCCAAACAACACTCAAATCTTTGACTTTACTCGCAGCCCCCACTGAGCTTAGATGTGATATAGTCAACACCACTGAATTTAAAGTCACAGGACCTGGGTTTGAATCCCACACAGCTAGCTAGTGGTTATTTATTTACTAGCTGTGTGACCTTAGGCAAATTGCTTGACCTCTCTGGGCTTCAGTGTCCTCACCTGGAAGTCCAGAGGCTTGGACTCAGTGGTCTGTCATGTTCATTCCCACTCTGGACCTTTTGCTTCTTCAGAGGGAAAAAAGCCCTGGTGCCATTTTGGACCTAACTTCTTTTGTGTCTCCTGCTTTTAGTGACAAAAAGATATTCACCTATGATATTTCAGTTAGCATAACTGATCAGGTTATTGAAGGGGAGCTCCCTCTCCCATGTTCTGATGGGGGATTCACCAATGACCTGTAGGGAAAATGTTCCTCCTCCCCCCTCCTTCCTGGCACCTCACCCTTCAGGTCGGCTGATGGCACAGCCTAGGCATACTCTTCTGTCCTTTCCTCCTCCTGTAAGAACAACTGAAATCATTTTAATTGGGCCTCTTTTGCTACTTCATGGAAACCTCACCTCCTATTTATTCATGAATTTCTTTCTTATGGAGGACAGGCACAGAGCCTGGGCATCATGGAAGGGAGTATGCTGGCTTAACAGGGACCTGTCCAGTCATTCTACTGTTTGAAAGATTTTACTGAGCACCTGGTACCAGAAAGCTCTCAACAGGCCAGAACATTGGGATAAATTCCATAAAATTTAATGTAATAAGTATAAATACGTTGGGGCTCAAAAACAGCTTTACAAATATAGGTGTGGGAGAAGAATGGCTTGATGGGGGTCCATCTGAAAGAAGATCTAGGGCTCCTAGAGGCTCTGGTGGGGCCACCATAAGAGCAAAAGGGGGCTTTGGCTGCAGGCATGGGAACGTGACCGTCCTGCTCTGGACAGACCTCCTATGGACAGGTGTGCTTCACTCTGCCCATCACACTTTAGGGAGGGTGTTGCGGAGAGGCTGGAGAAGATCCAGAGGAGGGGGACCAGGATGCTAGCTACAAAGTGAGGACTGGCTCTATGTGAGCAAACAACCGCCAATAATTCTGCTGCCTGGAAGTGGAATGGGCTGCTGGAGGAGGTGCTGGGCCCCTTGTCCCTGGGACTCTTCAGTCTTACGTGGGCGTCCCTCAAGGCTCTGTCCTGGAACGTTTCTTTTCTCCATCTTTGATGATTCTCAACCACACCCATGGACTCCATTGGCATCTCTCTGCCTTGCTCCATCCAGCTGCTGCTTCTCTCTGGAGCTCAAGTATCTGCAGCTGCCTTTCGTGCATCTTGACTCGGTGCCCCGCAGGCATCTCAAAGTCAGCTGTCCAAAGCGGATCCGGTTGTGTTCCCCCATGACTTCTCTTCCAAGCTCCCCTGCTTACCTGCAGGGCCTCCCTCTATCTATAAACACCCAGATTAGTCTCCTTGGAGTCATCCTCGTCTCTTTCCTCTCCCTCCACCAATCATCCAACATTGACAGCAGGATGCGAGATGCTCAGCATTAGCGATCATTTTGATAGGTTTCATTTTTTGATAGCGGTGATCATAAGTTTGTGCTTCTGGGGACACAAGGCTGATTCAGAACCTTGGACATTCTACTGAAACTAGATTGCATAGGTTTTCTCAACCTTAATTTTCTATTAACAGAGTTAATTCTGAAAATGCTAGATTTGGGGCCATACCCATGTGTTTCATTTATTTTGGTTGTGTTTTTAATTTTGTGGGTTTTTAGAATGATCGTTACTCTATAGAAACATCAAAGTTATAGCTCTTAAATGCACATTTCTTCTTTAAATTTTTTCTTAAATTAATATTTATTTCCTCTTTTCTGACCACACCCACATTACCGCTAGAACCCCAGAAGGCTAGTTGTAGGAGAGCCAGGCAAGTCCCAGGAGCACCTTGAGGCTGGGCACTCTTCTGCAGTCTCTGAGAGTGGTATTGAAACAGAATTACATCCATATGTAAAATATAAATAAACAAATAAGTAAAATTTATCTCTGGTCTAGCAATATGGTGTTTAGGGGTTCAGAAGGAAAGCTTCTTCTCTGGGCACTCAATGAGGAGGGCAGCCCTCAGTTTACAGTTGGAACTTAACCCCCTCCTGCTAAAAGCTAGTCACACATACACACACACACATCTCTCACAAATATGGAGAAAGCCCATTCATCTAAGCAAGCCAACAAACAGGAATTGGAGAAATGATGCAGAATAGACTATACCAAAGACTGCACACATATGAATGAGTTCCTGAGGTGGACGTGAGCTGAGAGCTCAGCTCACACCAAGAGAGAGAGACCCTGATTTTGTCGAAAGTCTCCACAGCCTTTGGAGATGAGGCCATGTGGAGGAGCTGGCTTCACCTCCTCGTCTGCGACACCTCTCCCCATCTTCCCTGAAGAGGCTCCGGAACCTGAGGTCTTCTTTCCCCAAGACACTCCAGCACCAGCTGCTCCCTAGCCCAGCCCTCAGCCTCAGCCTAGTGTTCTCTCTCCCAAGGAGGAGCTGGTAATCGGCACCAACACAGCAGCGCCCATAGGGATCCAGGCTGGGTTCCATATGGATGAGCCCCTCCCACCCCCAGGCAATGAAATCAAGTTGCTTTTCTATTGATTTAGGTGGCCTTGGGCTTCTTCCTGAGTCTCATTTCCCCTGAACAAAAGTGGGTTTCCATGCTGCAGTCTAGGATGAACACCTAACAGGGCTCATCTTTCACCACTCAAGTCGAACTCCTCCAGTCTAGTTTAGAGAAGGCTCCCAAGGGGTCCCACAGCCTAGCCGCCCACAGCCCAACCAAAGGACATCTTCAGCTAAATTACTGACATGGAAAGATGAACCACAAAATCTGGATTGTTGCCTTAGTAAAAATGAGTTGGGTTCGTGGTTGATTTAATCAGAAGCAACGGATTAGTTCTGCAGGAAGGCTATAGCCTGCTTTTTGACAAATTATTATTTTAATCCTGTAATTATTTGATGTGATTAATCAGTGCAGTCAGGAAAGCAAATATTTTTCATCTGAACTAAATTTGCTGTCGGAATGATTAATTCTCTAACTCACACCTTGCGCAGGAGTCTCTTCTGGGACTTTTATGAATAAATTAATCAAAGCCCTGTTGGCGTTGGCTTGCTCCGGAGTAGAGTCTGCAGGGCAGGGCTGAAGCCTTGTGTAGTGATGGTCTGAGGTCACAGGCAGTGAAGACCCCCAGAGGCTCCTTCTGTCCTGTTTCAGGGCTGGCACCTTTTAGGTGTCTGCAGAGGGAGTTAAGTGTCCCTCCACTCCCACATCAGGA
Source organism: Vombatus ursinus (assembly GCF_900497805.2). Taxonomy (NCBI): domain Eukaryota; kingdom Metazoa; phylum Chordata; class Mammalia; order Diprotodontia; family Vombatidae; genus Vombatus; species Vombatus ursinus. The sequence goes on along the minus strand of NW_020946652.1, from coordinate 11,421,532 downwards.
ATTCGCCCTGGTGGCTCAAAGGATTGAGGGGCAATTTTCAATGTGGCGTGGAGGTTAGCAGTGGGGTCCCTCAGGAGTCACAGGACCAGGGGAAGGGACACGGCTTCCCCCTCCCCTTCAGAGGTGGGCACACAGCTGTGAGGCATCACCTGGCACTGATATCAGCAAGGGAAAGAGAGCTGAAGACACCTCATAACTATGGGGGCAGAGGCCAAAAGTGGAGACGGGGTGGGGTGCGGCCAAAGTGATTTGGAAGCAGGGGCAGTAGATCTCTGACCGGCAGGAGTTGAGGAAGGTCAGGAGCTCAGAATCAAGGAGGGAGAGGTCAGGAACTAGGGAAAGATGAATGTCAGCCGGCCACAGCCAAGCTCTCTGCATCTGTGGGGAGTGGAAGCCCCTTGCTTTTATACGAGGCTCCTAAAGTGGCATTCACTCTAAGATGACAGCTGAGGGTGCTGTCAGGGTCCTTACCCGTCCCACCTCTTTGGCTCCATACCAGAGAGACAGTAGTGGGACACGATCTCAGGGAATGTTTTAAGCAGGTACTTTGGGAGGGACTTGGCCACTCGGGGTCTTTTAGGGGACCCGCCTCAGGAGCGTGTCCTTCACCCCCTTCATTGCCTCTGCTGTGATTTCCCCTGGGGCAGCAGGCTCCAACGTGACAGCTGCAGCCCCCCTGCTCCCTGCTTCCTAGGCGGTGTGTGAGGCTGCACTGGAGCCCTCCCCACCTGGCCCGTGATGCCCAGGATGGAGCTGCCCAGTTTGGCCCACCTGGAAGGACTCTGCTGCCTTCGGGGATGCTGGAGGGACTGCCCACTTCCACAGCAGGGCCTTTCATCTCCTCTTCCATATTCTTCCCTCCCCTTCCTAACCCTCACTGCAGCCGCTTTTACCAAAACAGACGAGACCTGAACCACCGGAGTATTCCATGGTGAAGGAGCAGGCCCATCTGTCCCCGGGTCTTCACCTCCAAGGGCTCATTAGACAAGCTTGTGCAGCAGCATCGAGCTGGACAGGTCTGCTGCTCTTCCATTTGGCAGGTGAGGACTCACAGAGCTCTCCCCTGCATCCGCTGCCCTGCTTGGCCTCACTCTGGGGAGCAAGCTGTCCTTCTCGCCTCTAATCTCACGGCCATGACTGGCACCAGCTCCCTCAGCCTCCTCTCCCCTCTGGTTGGAGGGCAGAGCGCCAGACTCCTTCCAGCGCCTTCCTTAACAGAGGGCAGACGCATGACTTTGGGGCTCACTCCTCTCTGTATCTGCTCTGCCTGCGTCTTTTCAAGATGCCCCTTCCCCAGACTCGTATCCCCTGGCTTCCCACCCTCCCATCCTCCACTTTCAAATCTTCCTTTTGTGTGCCCTCTCCCTTTTGGATTGTAAGCTCCCAGAGGTCAGGGCCTGCCTTTTTGTTCATTGTATCCGCAGTCCTTAGCACAGTACCCGGCACACAGTAGGCCTTTAAAGAATGTGGATTGCACTGGATTGGGTTGCCGACAGCCTTTCTTCTTTGTCTCCTCTTCCCAAGAGTCGGCTCATGCTGGCCCGGTGACTGTTACTGCAGGAAGTCACGGGTCACAGGGTTCTAGGGTTCAACCTCAATTTATGAGCACGTAGTAGGTGCTCATAAATGTTTGTAGTTTGGTTGATTGATTCAGAATCAGAGAGACTGTGGAAAAGAGCCAAAGGCTGGGGCAGGGGCCCCAGGTCACACCAGGTCTGGGATCCTGGGACCCAGGTCCAGGGCATTTTCTAGGGTACCTCTCATCTGTCTGATGCACTTCGTGTGTTGGCTTGCGTCCCATGCGCTGCCCTGGACTGCATCACGTAGCCAGCACAGAGCAAAGCTGTGTGTTCTGGGCAGGGGCCGGTAAACCACCCTTGGGCAGCTGAGGGCAGAAAGTCCTGGAATGTCTTTGCAGAAGCCCTACCCTAAGCAGTTGTCAAGGCATTCTGGCCCCTGGAGCCCATCGGGTTTGTTACAAGGGAAAGAATACAGATGTGGAAGTGTGTGTGTATGTGTGTGTGTGTGTGTGTGTGTGTGTGTGTGTGTGTGTGTGCATGCGAGCGCGCGTGCCCCACCCCCAATGCCGGGGGTTGTTGCTGAGCCCAAGGTTTGGCAGAGTGGGGTTCAGCTCTTCACAAGGCTCATCTTTGGGCCCCGGGGCCCTGGCAGAGGTTCTTGGTCATTCTTCTGCAGGATGGCACGATGCTCAGGCACTGGAGTGCCCCACCGGCCCATCCGTTATCCGTGAGCACCCCCTCCTTTTCTGCTTGGACTGCCCAGTGATACCTGGACCTCCTGGACACCACGCAGTGTGTTGTTGGGAATGTATCTCAGGTGACCGCACCCACCAGTGCCTCGCCAGCTCCCTTAGGGGGCCACCAGCTTATTCCAAGTCACAGAAGCACGGATACAGCTCATCTTGCCTAGTGCATCCCCCCTGGTTTACACAGGAGGAAGTTAAGCTTCTTACCCAAGGACAGAAGAAGGCATCACAGGCAGAATTTGAACTCAGGCCCCCTGACTCCAGGGCCAATGAGTGCCCTTTGACTGTCGTGCTACCTCTTCCAGGTCTTCTAAGGTGCCCCCAGGGGAGAAGAGAGAGCCCAGACTCTGAAGCCTTCCATGTTTGGCGCAGGAATCCATTTGCATGACAGCCTTGCCTCACCTCCTCCCCACCTCCTCCCCCACCTCCTCCCCTACTGCCTCCCTTACCTCCAACCCCACCTCCTGCCTCACCTCCTCCCCACCTCCTCCCCTACTGCCTCCCTTACCTCCTCCCCCACCTCCTGCCTCACCTCCTCCCCTACCTCCTCCCTCACTTACCCCCCCACCTCCTCCCCTACCTCCTGCCTCACCTCCTCCCCACCTCCTCCCCCACCTCCTCCCTCACCTCCTGCCTCACCTCCTGCCTCACCTCCTCCCTCACCTCCCCCCACCTCCTCCCCTACCTCCTCCCTCACCTCCTCCCCACCTCTTCACCTACCTCCTCCCCACCCCCTCCCTCACTTCCTCCCCTACCTCCTCCCTCACCTCCTCTCCCGCCTCTTCCCCCAACTCCTCCCTCTCCCACCTTCTGCCTCATTTCCTCTCCCACCTTCTCATTTGGCCTTCAATTTACGTTACTTGTCATTGTCCATTGACTTGGCCAGGGACTGGGAGACAGAAAAGGGAAAAGAAGCAGACCCTGACTGGCTGTAGGTTAACCAGGAAAGGACAAAGGTAAGGGGTGACCAGCTTCCCATTATGGGGCAACATTAAGCGGGGAGCTGCCTAGACTCAGAACTCATGCCCCCAGTCAGGAGTTCATTTGGGTGCCCTGCCACAGGTCAGAGTGACTGCAGTGAACACACTTAACAGAATCCCTGCTTTGATGCAGAACTCAGGAGGCTCTTATAAAAGCAGGCCCTGAAGCCTCTCTCCTTTTCCAGAATGTGGGAAACAAGCTGCAGGAGAGAGCACTCCTTTGGTTGGTCAAGGTGGGGCCTTGTGATCATTTACAAAGTCCTCCTGGCTCTGAACCTTACTTTAAGGGAGTGCATCCATGCAGCCCTGATAGCGGCACAAGGAGCCTTCCTTCTGCTGGTGGTGGGGTGGGGGGTGGGCAGGGGCCCTCCCCAACCACAGCGGGATCTCACTGTCTGGGCTCCAGAACATGGTGTGCAGGCCACTAGCGTCTGCAAACAAATAAAATGAATCCCCTGTGGAACCGTAGAATGTCTTCTCAATTGCTTGTGTCTCCAGTAAATTTAGGGTATGAAATAACCCAGGGAAGCACTAGGCATACATTATAGAAAATGCATGAGATGCAGGGGAGAATGCAGTGTGAATAAATTAAAGCATTCAATCATAAGACTGTTAGTGTCAGAAAGTAATGAAGAGATCCAAGTGGAGAAGAGACATCAGTCAGGGAGAGACGGAGAAGGAGATCTGTCGGGGAGGCAGGCATGTCATCAGGGTTAGGCTTATTGGTTTGGATAGGGAGCTGCAGGGAAAGCCGACAGAATGGAACCCTGGACCAGATGTGTTGGGGGAAGAGGAGCTTGGAATGGGGGGAGGGCACCTCTCCTCTGAAGGTGTGAGCTGTGAGCAGAGAGAATAGCAATTCCTTTTCCCTGTCCCTGTACAGGCAGCCTCACCACTGGTGATCTGGCTGGCCTTAGCTCCCAATGCAGTCTGCCCCCACAGGGGAGAAGGGCCATGGCATGCCAAGGTCACTCCAAATAGAGAGCGAGTCCACGACCTCCTCAGCTGTCCCAAGTAACCAGGTTCTAATTAGTCACAAGCCCATGAGTGGGGAATAAAAAAAAGCCAGATTCCTGGGTTCCTGTCTGAACTCCTGGGAATTATAAAAGGCAAACCCCACCCAAATTAAAGTAGGTGAAAACCCTTCTCAACAACTAACCAATCATTGAGTCCAACCAAGACTTCTGCAAAAAGTCCAGAAAACCATTGGAGGAATTGGAGAAACACTGACAGGCAGTCTGTCCTGACCAAAGGATTGGCTCACACCTGGGGTATGGAGGGGAGGAGAGCAGAGTTTGCATAAAACCGGAAGCTATTTCAAAACCCAGGAGATTTAGCAAGTGGTGAACTAGGGGAGTGAAATTCTGACCAAGCCCTGAAAAGAGTGGCTAGGCTGGGCTCACCTAGGCTTGGCTCCAGGAGGGAGGGGAGGACAGCACCTCAGCCCTCCCCACCCCCACCCCCACTGCATCCGAAAGCAAATTCAAATTCTCTGGGCTTCAGAGAGTTTGGACTTTGCCTTGGCATCCTAGGCAGGGCAGCATTTGCTGCTGGAAGTATCTTCATCTAGAACCAAGAACATGCTGGAAACAACGAGGAAATCCAGATCCATGACTCTCCAAGGAGTCCAGCAGACCTAAGGAGAACTCTCCAAGGGTCCCATGAAAGGGAACAAAGGGCATTTGTCCCCTTGGCTCACATGCTCTGGCCTCTGCCTGCCTGCTCCTGGGCTCACACTCCACCTTCGTAGCAGACTTTGGCTGGGACGTTTAGTACCACGTTTTTTATTGTACCACATTAGTTAAAGGCCCGTTGCTAAAAGCTAATTGAGTCTGGCTTAGTGATATGAGCTCGTAATCATGGGTGGAAGCCTGGTGGGGGCTCATGCACTCTAGCATCAGAAAGGCTAAGGGGTAGAGCAGCTGGGCTCTGGGGACCCAGCCTATCCATGGGAATAGAGCTCTGGGAAATACCCCCAGAGCTTACAAAGGCTACAGTTACACAAGAAATAAATTAGTAAATTTGAGAAAATGACAGGAAAAATAGAAGCCCAGAGTGGTGGTCAAGGTAGACCTGATGTCCGAGTGCTAGCCATTCTTGTGCCAGGCTGTCTGCTCTAGACACACCCCCCTCCTCCTGCCAGGCACTCCTGTGTCTGCACTCTTAAACGCTATGAGTAGATACACAGAAAACCAGTCCTACACCAGCCCAGGGGCTCCCCCATGTCTGCACTCTTAAATGCTGTGAGTAGATACACAGAAAACCAGTCCTACACCAGCCCAGGGGCTCCCCCATGTCTGCACTCTTAAACGCTGTGAGTAGATACATAGAAAACCAGTCCCACACCAGCCCAGGGGCTCCCCCATGTCTGCACTCTTAAATGCTACCAGTAGATACACAGAAAACCAGTCCTACACCAGCCCAGGGGCTCCGAAGCTCCAGAGGGCTGGGTATGAATTCATCCTCAGATGGTTCTAAATCAGACCTGATCCAAGGCTTGGGGAGGTGGGGACAGGAGGCCCACCCAAAGAAAAGTCAGAGTGAGGACAGCGTGGCAACAACACTGGGTGGACCACAGAGCCCAGGAGCCGTGTGAGACACAGACTCTGTCCTTCCTCAGCCACATCCGTGGTCCCAGCCATGTGGCTCTCCAAGAACACAGGTCACCCCTGGAACCCTGGCACCGTCTGTGTCCCCAGGGAGTCTTTCCCATCCTGACAGCCTCTGCCCCCACAGCAGTCATCTCCACCTCATCAGATTCTTTTCATGCTACAAGAGCAACAGAGAAACAGAATCATTTGTCATTACCTCAATATTACCAAAATAATTCAAAAGTTTGATTTAAATTGCTATGCTGGGAAGCTTTATATCCATATGAAAGATTCTATAGAGCTCAGATTTCAGTCAGATGTAAATTGCTCCTTTTCTCTCGAGGCCCCATACTGGAAATTCTAGAACAAGTAGTTTGATGAAGTTTTCTCAGACCCAGTAGCACTGAATGCTTGTCTCCTCACTCATTCTGGAAATCCCCACAATCAGGGTCTCAGCTTCTGAGAAGCTATTTTTTTCATACTCAGTTCCCTTTCCCTTTAAAACATTTAAAACATTTCTTGAACACTGGCCATGGGCCAAGACACTGGGCTGGGGGCTGCTTAGACCCAAGACCCACACTCCTAAACAGTGCCTGCCCTCAGGGGTCTTCCATCCTGGCTGGGGAAGACAGGGAATCCACAGAGAAATAAAACCAAAGCCCATACACAGGAAATAAAAAGAGATTTCAGAGTGGGAGCCCTCCCTGGGAGCATCAGGAAAGGCACGTGCCCATTCAGTGATTAAGGCTAGGTAAGAAATGAGGCAGAGAATAGCTTCTTTTACCTAGTCCAAAAAACCAAAATCAATCTGGGAGGGGAAGACCCCTAGAGTTTCTGGCCAAAATAGAAACAATTGTTATGTACACTTGATCTGAGCCATCAGAGCCCAAGCAATGACCAAGTGAGACTTGGGCTGGGACCATTGATGGCTAATCAAAGAAAGTCAGAGTGATTTGGGTTTAAGGCTTGGTGATGAAGAAAGAAATCTAGCCTGTAAACCCCAAGATATCTTTCAAGGTTTCAGTGATCAAAATTTATATTCCTTTGGGCAGAGCATCTTCAGGTAAGGGTATGATAGCCTATGTTCATCATGTGTATGTATGTATTCATTATATCTATGTATGATTTCCTCTTGTACATTAGTGTTTCAAAGAAACACTTTCTGCCCCCAAGGCACCAGCGTAATGTCTAATACTTGTGATGAGTTTGCTTTGCCTTTGAAATCACTGCTTCCTCAGAAAGATGGGAAATAGTTTTTACAGCCAGTATCTCTGATAAAGGCTTAATTTTTAAAATATATAGAGAACTGAGCCAAGTTTATAAGAAGACAAATCATTCCCCAATTGATAAATGGTCAAAGGATATGAACAGGCAGTTTTCAGATGAAGAAATTAAATCTATCAGGAGTCATATGAAAAAATGCTCTAAATCACTATTGATTAGAGAAATGCAAATTAAAACAACTCTGAGGTACCACAGCACACCTATCAGATTGGCTAATATGTCAAAACAAGAAAATGATAAATGTTGGAGAAGATATGGGAAAATTGGAACACTAATGAACTGTTGGTGGAGTTGTGAACTGATCTAACCATTCTGGAAAGCAATTAGGAACTATGCCCAAAGGGCTATGAAGTTGTGCATACTCTTTGATCCAGCAATACCACTGCTAAGTCTGCGTCACAAAGAGATCATGCAAATGGGAAAAGGACCCACATGTGCAAAAATATTTATAGCAGCTCTTTTTGTGGTGGCAAAGAATTGAAAATTGAGGGGATGTCTACCAGTTGGGGAATGGCTGAACAGGCTGTGGCATATGAGTGTGATGGAATACTATTATTCTATAAGAAGTGATGAGTAGGTGAGCCTCAGAAAAACCTGGAAAGATTTACATGAACTGACACTGAGTGAAATGAGCAGGACCATGAGAAGTTAGTACACAGTAACAGCCACACTGTGTGTTGACTGACTTTGCTAGACGGCTCCCCTCAGTAATGCAATTATCTAAGACAATTCCAAAAGACTCAAGATGGAAAATGCTATCCACAGCCAGAGAAAGAATTATGGAGTCTGAATGTAGATTGAAGCACACTATTTTCTCTCTTTTTTTCTTTCTCATGGCTTTTCCCTTTTGTTCTGATTCTTCTTTCACAACATGACCAATGTGGAAGTATGTTTAATATGATTGTACATCTATAGCCTACATCAGATTGCTTGCCATCTTGGGGAGGGGGGAGGGGAGGGAAGGAGAAAAAAATTGGAACTTAAAATTTTATAGAAGTGAATGTTGAAAACTATCTTTATGTGTAATTGGAAAAAATAAAATACTATGTGGGGGGGGGGGGAAGAAATCACTGCTTCCCAAGGAAGGGAGTTGGATTTGCGGCACCTGGGAGGGCAGTATTTGTAAGACGAGCTTCACACAGACTGTCACACAAGTTCAGCCAGAAAGGTCTGATGAAGCAGGACAGAATGAAGCCCATCCTGAAGGTGTGAGTCCCTGGGCCAGCAGACAGGCTTAGGTGAGGGCAGAATTTCAAGGAGATATTCTCTGTGGCCTAGGAAAAGGGCTGTAGAGCCTGGACAGGGAAATGCCCAATCTAGCATCCTCATCTTGGGTAGACAAAACTACATGGGAGAGGCCGTTAGCTCCATAGGACAATGGGGTCCACAGGAAGCTGGCTGAGAATGCCTCTGTGGGCTCTGTGACTTTGTCATGGGTATTGGGAGTTTGGGGCATAAAAGGAATTGAAGCTGTGGTCAGAAGACCTGGGCTTGAGACCTGGTCCTCACTAGCTGTGGGATGTGAAGAAAGTCACAATTTCTCTGAGCTTGTTTGTTTATCTGTGAATCGGGACCATAAAGCACAATGCAAAGGGACCAAATGGTGCTGACGCTGGAGTTAAGAGAAAGCTGGACTTGAACTCTGCCCCTGGCCCTTATGAGGGGACCCTCAGGAGGGGCCATTGGTCTCCGAGATCCCCCGGCTCTGAACCTCTCTGCTTGTACTGCCTCCTCATGAGGAGGCTAGGAGCAAACCAATGGGAGCGGTCTTAGGTACTCGTGATATCACTGGGAAGGAACGCAGCTGTTCTGGGAACCGAGAGCCTCTGTGATCACAGAGTGGGGGCAGCAGCCACGGAGGGAACATTGCTGTTCTGGGAAAGGGCTGGGTCTGGGCTACATTTCCAGGAGGATGGTGGACAAGAGATCAAGCCCAGGACCGCCCCATCAGCCCTCACCTGCAGCCCAGAGTTTCTGAAAAGGGGATGGCAAAGGATGATGCGGTCATCACAGTCCATTCCATGAGATTCTTCGGAAAAATGAGGCAACAAAGAAGAGCCTTCTTCCTCACTGAGAATACTGAAATATTCACAGTTCTTGAATTCCATGTATGTGCAAGGCAGGGTGCTGGGGAATGATCCCTGACTCTGGGGTCAGCAGATACTGGTTCAAATCCTTCCTCTGACCTTTACTCCCGGGTGACATTGGGCAAGTCACTTCCCCTCCCTTGACCTCAGTTTTCTCCTCTGTAAAATAGGAGGTTGACTTCCATGACCTTTGAAGTCCCATCCATTTCCAGACCTGGGACCTTATATATGCTGCTCATCCCAACTCTTTGTGACCCCATCCATCAGTTCCTGGGAGCAGTCCTCCTCAGTGGCATGCCCTCCAGGAGTTCAGATCACAATGCCATCCACCTCTTCTCTTCCCGTGTGACTCTTGTCCCTGTCTTCCCATAAATCTCCCACCAGGAGCTCCCCAAGTTGGGGTGGGTGCCTTTGTCTGATCTCGTGGGATTGCATGGATACCTCAGGGACACACATACTGGGGGTTATCTGGCCCTCACGCTTAACTCTTACCTTGTCAGAGGTGGTCTGAGGTTCCATGGTGTCAGAATCAGTATCCATTATCTGGCATTTTTGCTGTGGTCTCTTCTCGTCTTGTATAATCTGTAAATGTGCCGAGTTCATCTTCCATAAGTTTATTTGAGTCATTGAGAAAAAGCCAAGAAGAGGTTTCTGGGTGGCTTCATTAGAGATCTTCTTCTCAGCTGATCTTGGGCTATTGATTTCTACTCTTGTCATCTAGCTCACATCTCTCCATCTTTTCCTGACAAGAGTGTGAGACACTTCATCTGATGTCTCACTGAAATCCAGGCAAATATTGTCTATGTGTGTCTGAGTCCAGATTTGAACTCAAATCTTCCTGACTCCAAGCCCAGCGTTGTGTCCACTGCACCATCAGCTGCACCAGGAGAGGGAGAAGGGGCAGAACCTTGAGCCTAAGGGGCCATGTGTAATTGGGGGAGGGCTGCCCAGCATTGGTAGGGGTCTGAGGGCACAGAGTTTGTGGGCTAGAATGGAGGATGCTGGGAAACGTCCAGGGAAGGAGGAGGAAAAGGTCCTTCTGGACTCCTGGAAGGCCAGCACGGCGCGAGTGGTCAGCATTCTTTAGCTCTGTGACTGAGTCAGGCAGGGGGCTGTCAGCTCCTCGGGTGACCCCTCAGCATCCCTGATCTCCCCAGAGCCCTGGGACCCTTCCCTCTCCAGGACAAGGCTGAGGGAGACCCAGTTGGAATGCGGTGGGAATGAATGGGCTGGGAGTGCAGCTGCGGCTGACTCCAGCAGCCAGAGGGGGTCTGCGCATCTGGTAGCTTCAGAAAACCGGCGCAGGTCTCTGGGGCACACCCTTCTGATTAAATTAAAGGCCCCGGAGTAGGTCCGGGCCGTCCTCCCAGCTCTTCGGTCACTAATGTCTGTGGAGTGATTTCCTGAGGGGAGTGAGCGAGCCTGCTCCTCAGCCGCCCTGGAGAGCCCGGCGGGCCGAGCAATCTCCCTCGGTTCTGGGCAGCGCCGGTGACCTGCGCTGAAGCTCCCGCTTCTAATTTCTCTGATTAAAGTGCTCTTGTCCCCATCATCTCATATTTTCTAACAATTTTGAAAATCTCTGCTATTAGAACAACATTTATGAGGAGATTGAAGGTAATTACAGTGTGGTTTTTGTCTCGAATCTGTAATCACTTTCATTTGTTTCCCGAGTACAACATTCGCGGCAGGTTCAGGCTTTGAAAGACAGCTTGATTAGCGGTTCCTCAGAGCCCGTCAGGAGATAACATTTCAGGTCTTCAATCAGAACTTCCTATTATGAAATGTGGATGCCACTAATCATTCCCAGGCAGAACAGGGTCTGATGCAGTCCTAGCAACCAGGCGAGGTGGGGCAGGCGGAGCCTTGGGGGAAGGGCATGGGCCGCCATCATTCCTTGGCCCCCTGCGCCCTGCCCCTCAGGAGCCTCTCCTCTCTATCCTGTCCTGGGGACTGGAGGACGGACAGTCCTGGAGCCTGCTCTTGGGAGGCTTGACCAGCATGGCTACCCCAGCCAGGGAAGGAATAAGGCTTGTCTGTGAAACTACCCCTGGGCTTCGGTAACCCCAAACGAAGATGAAATGACATCTGGATAGCTTCCAACGACCCAAGGAGTTGGTTTGGCCCCTGCCATTCTGAGATCTTTGGTTTGACAAGTATCCCCCTCCCCATCCCCACCTGCCTAGAAAGGCACCATGGAGAGGGGGAGGGGGAGGGGGAGAATCTCCAAAAGGATCACAAGGGAAACTGATGAGGGAGGGGAGTCATCCAAGCAGTTACCATCTCTGGCTTGCCAGCGTGGACTCAGCCACAGGTAAGATGGCGCTCTGCCCCATTGTCTGCAGCAGTGATGGGAAGATAAGAAGCGAGGGACCGGATCCCTCAAAGGCAGTGAGGATCTCAGAAGAGGACACCTCAGGGGCTCTCTTGCCCGCCCCTCCCCTGCTTCCATCAGGAATTCCCCTTCTAGTTTCTCAGTAGACAGCCACTCTCTTGAATACTTGCAGCCATGAGGGTTCACTACTTGGTGAGGCAGCCCAGGTCCTTTTGTGGCAGCTATTGGATGTGTTCTGAGCTTAGCACTGTCCCCACAGCCCTGCCTATAATCGTGCAGTTTGAACATCTGCAGCTGAAGGACTGAGGCTGCCATCGTCCCGGAGCATCAGTCCCACTGAGGACTTGAAATTGGATCTGACAGGTGAGGAATTAAGGAACGTGATGGAGCTGCAGAAACTATTCCAAGAAATTACTTCAAATAAGCCAGGGCCGGACTGCAGAGTGGGAGGTCGATAATGTAGTTGGCTGGGGAAAGGGCGGGCAGCAGCCCAGAGGGAGAGCTGGTCCTCTGGCTGGGAGCATGGCCCTGGGGGCTCGTCTCTGTTCCTGCAAACTCCTGCACAGCAGCCACGGAGCCTGGCCTCTCCTGACTGACCCCCCATTCTAATCCCCTTTCCAAGGCTTCTCCCATGAAGCCACAGTTTGTGCTGACTTGGACCCCAGATGGATTCTTGGGGGAGGCTAGGGGTGGGCTTCCAATGACCTGGAAAGAGCTGAGGCACAGCCCCCACAGGGGATGGGAGAAGGGACCCACTCTGCTGGCCAGACTGCCCCTAACCTCTGCTAGCTCCTGTGTGCAGGCCTCAGCTACAGCCTTCAGCTTGTCAGGCCTGGGTGAGAGCAAAGGTCAGTGTCCTGCTGTGGCCTCACCCCTCACTGAAAGTCTCAGCAGCAGCTTCAATTCCACAAACACTGGGTCAATCCCTCCCACATGCCAAGCCTGGTGGTGGGTTCTGGGGACACAGAGACAAAACTGAGAAAGTCCCTGCCCTTGAGGAGCTGACTTCTCCTTGAGACACCAAGGACGTAGACAGAAGAACCCAAAGAAGCATGTCCATTCTGGGACCTTGACTCACACCAGAGCCTGCACCTGGACCAGGACCAGTGAAGGGTCAGGTGTCACTGGCCCTGGTGACTCAGCTGGTGCCACATCTCTCCAGCTCAGGGGGGACACTGTCTGAAGGACCAGCACATTCCCAGTCTCTAGCTTCTCAGACCCAGACACAAGGTCCTGGAGGTGTTTGTACTGAGGAGCTAAACCAAGACTTCTGACTTCTTTCTTCACCGATGGGTGATGACAAAGGCTAGCTGAGATTTGAGCTGGGGAAGGGAGGGCAGGGAAAGGAAGGGAAGAAGCATGTAGATAGTGCCTATCAGATTGCATCTCATTTGATCCTCACAGTTACCATACTAGATAAGCGCTACAGTTATTCCCACTTTATGGCTGGGGAAACTGAGGCAAGTGGTGTTGAAGTGAGTCGCACAGCTGGAAGTATCTGGGGTCGAATTTGAACTCAGGAACCTGACTCCAGGCTCAGCACTCTGGGCACTGTGGCACAATCTGGGAGTGGGACCATCCCAGGGTGAGCTCTGAGCTTGTGATCCCATGGCAGAAGCAGCCCCAAACTCCAGCTTCCCTTTCTTGTGCCCCTTTCTACTGACCTCTTGCTCACTGCACGGCCATGAGTGTCCCCTGAGATGAAGACAGTGAGATTCAACTTTGCTGGGATTCTGCAGTCTTTCCAGTTTGCCAGACACTGGGCTGGGCTACCTGAGGAACGTGCCTGGCTCAAGTCTGGAAGGAGAACCGTCTTTGCATCCAAGCACAGAGGCTTGTCCCTGCTGCTCCAGACAGGCTCCCAGGGACAGAGACTGAGAGAATAGACCCCGGGCCTCCTGAGCAGCAGGCAAGCCCCAGGCTATCATCGCCAGCCCCAACGGGCACCTTCTGGGCCTCAGGAACTGGGGCAATCCATCCCCCAGCTTGTCAGTCAATCACCACCCACCCGGGGAGTGACAATTGATTACTAATTGTGCTGCTAAGTTTCCCTTGTTCTCCTCTGTTCCCATGTCAGACATCGCCCCCTTACCTGAGGAAAGGCAATCATTCACCTGCAAGATGAAGCCCAGATCTCTGACAGTCCAAGGAAAGTGAGTCAGATTCAGAAATGAGGAGCTAGCTACTCCATCTTCCTCCCCACCCCCCATCCCTACCTCCCACCTCCCTCCTTCCATCTTGCTTCCTCTTCCCTTTCCTGTCTCCAGGATCTCGGTGACCAGTCAAGGAGTGTGTACAATGGAGATCATCACACCTGCCTAATTGTCCCCCCCAGGACTGCTGCAGATGACCCCTCAATGCCTAGAAATGACCCTCAGAAATGGAAAAGGCCTGTACAGACCCAGCACCTGGCTCAGAGCAAGGCTGTTTGTTGTCAGACTCCAGTGCAGCCTGGGTCCAGGGGCCCCTCTGCCCTCCCATCCTTGCTCCCACAGGTCTAGTCTGAGAGGGACACTGGCAATATCTTTCTCTATATGGCCTGGGCTCTAGAGGTATCCCTGAGGGGTTGGGGGTTTTTTCTAAAACTCATTTTCCCATCCTGTGTGTTCCTCTCAGATTCATTCACCCAATTACCACATGCCTGACGAGGCTCCTCTAGCCTTTGCCCCAAGATTTCCAAGGACAGGGACCACCCCCAACAAAGCCCCCTCCACCGTCTAGCAGATTTCACATGAGGGAATTTCCCCCCAGATGTCAAACTTGACTTTTCCATGACCCTTGTTCTGCTCTCTGGGGACAAGGAGAAAAACCCTAATCTGTCTGCCACAAGAGAGGCCACCAAGCACAGGAAGATGGGTCACTCATCCACTCGGATGGGCCAGCCCTGGCCTTCTTGGCTTTCCCTTGGATGGCGCCTCAGTGGGGGAGGGACCTTGTTCCAATCTCATTCTTGCCACTTGCCACCTTGGGCAAAACCCTTGACCTCTCGGGCCTTGGCTTCTTCACCTTTTCCGTGAATGATTTGAACCAGGTGCCTTCCAAGTGTCTTCCAGCTCTAGAACCCCCTGGTTCTGCATTGCAGCGAGAACATTTTATGCCCTTCTGTTTCACAGCTGATGTCTGCTCTGCTCCTGAGCCGCTGATCGTGTGACGATGCCGCATGTCCCTGAGCTCTCTTTGCCATGCCTGGAGCAAGTGTATTTGGCACTTTAGAGTTAGGAAAGATGGATAAGCCAATTCCACAGCTGCACTCCCATAAATAATCAAAGCTACCTTCATAACTGGGCTAATCCATCTTCACTCTTTGGGCCCGTTTTCTCAGCAAACAAGGCTCGCCCTGCTCCTAATGGCTGGCAATAACAGATGCTCCATTTGCATGAATTTGAACTCATGAATCATGACACAGAATTTGTTTTCCTCTTTGCTGTCTTGCACGAGGCAACATCTTCTCAGAAATATTGAGCTTTGAGCGGCTTTACTCTTTCTGGAGATCTCTATCAAGGAAACTCTGGCCCAAATATTAAATTAAATTTTAATTAAAGGAATTAAAAATTTTTGGTCTGGGTGGGAAGAGAGAATGAAACAGGAAGTGTATGAAAAGGAGGCAGGTGCTGACTGAAATCCCTGAGGGTCAAAGCCCCCAAAATCACTGTCAGAGACAGGGAAGTGCTTGCTTCATGTTCCTTAATTATAGTTGAATCCAGGCTCTCTCTTCCTTTCCCAATGATGGATCTGGTGAGCAGATGGACCCCAAAGAAGTTGAGTTTAAAAACTCTGGAGAGATCTGCTCACCAAAAGTCATACAGGATAGGGGCAGGGAACAGAATAATGCTGCAATCGAGGGCATCTGGGCAAATCTGGGAGCCAAACAGAGGATGGGAAGGCTGTCTTCAGACCAAAAAAAACCAATCTTTTGGTCCATATGTTTTCTCACGGTTGATATTTTGGAGGGATATGTTGATGGCATGGGGATTTTCTCATGGACTCATAGTCTCACGGTGTGAACATTGATTGGGTTCCACAGCTCACAGCTGGCAAGATGCTGGCAGGGGAGGGCACAGGCAGACAGAGGACCAGCACTAATGCTGCATTCCTGCTGGCCCAGTGACCCCTAGAACTGGTTTAATTCGACCTGTCTGCACACCTTCCTACAGGAATACTTTCTTCTGCTGGCAGATCATCAATTAAGCGTCAGAACTGGTGGTGGACCTACTACTACCCCAGTGTGCCCCAGGCCTGGCTAGTTTCTTGTCATGCAGTTTCTTGTCATGCAGGGCCTTAGACATCCAGAGGAACATAAAGAAGATGGGAATCCCAGAGGGGTGCAGTGTGAGTCATCACACTGTGTTTATTCTGTGTAAGTCCTTCTAATAGCAAGCAGTCACTGCCACCTGCAGCCTTGTCTGTGTGGGTACTAATGGAGGGTTAGGGTTCTGGTCTGAAGGAGAGGAACTAAAGCATCTTGAGAACAGACCGGGCAGAGGCAGAGTGGAGACTTTTGGGGTGGGGGAAGGGGAATAACTGGGAATGAATGGGAAAGAATGGCAGCAGCCAGACTGTGAAGTCTGGCTTCCAGCTTTGAGGGAGAGGACGGACAATGCCAACTTCCCTTCAGACCAACACTGACAGGAGAAGAAGAACCTGGGAAGAAGCCGCCGTGAGAGGAGCCAGCAGTCTCCTTCATGGTCCTGTCCAGCTTGCTACTCTAGACACTTTGTACAGTTTCTCCCTGGGGGAGATCCAGGACTCTCTCTTGGGTAAGCTGACTTGTCTCGCTCCCAAAGGGAGATTGTCTGGTGAGTGTTCTCCTAGGCACACTCTCTGATTGCTGTTTGGCTGCAGACCTGCATACCTGGGTTTCTTTCCTGCTTGATGTGTTCTCATTGTGCCATTTAGTGGGAGGGGAGCTGAGCCTTAGATATAAAGCTTGGGATCTTCCTCTCCCAATTAATGAACAGCCATCAGAAGTTTAGCTTAAACTTGATCACATCCCCGAGACTAACAGTATTGAAGAGAGCAGATAGACACAGTTTTCTCTGAGCAAAGCAGAGCAGAGCAGAGCAGGGCAGGGCAGGGCAGGGCAGGGCAGAGCAGAGCAGAGCAGAGCAGGGCAGAGCAGGGCAGAGCAGAGCAGGGCAGAGCAGGGCAGAGCAGGGCAGAGCAGGGCAGAGCAGAGTAGTGTGGTGGTTTCCTCCCTTCCCCTCCAGGGGGGAATTCAAACCTCCCTTAGAGAAGGGTAAGGTGAGAAGAGGCTACCATGTTGGTTATTGTCTGCCTGGGAGCCACCCAACACCACCCCATGCTACCTGTCGGAGACAGCCTCAGGACCCAAAGAAAAAGCAAAAGCATAGTCCCTGACCTCAAGAGTGCGTGTTCTAGTAGGGAAACAGCATATAAAAAAGTGTGCCTAGAGTGGAAATGGGTGGTGACCTCAGGGGGAGGCAATAGTAGTGGGGGTGGGTGTGGAGTGAGACCAAGAAAAGCCTCCCGGAGAGGGTGGAGCTTCAGCTGAGTCTGGAGGAAGCCAGGGAAGGCAGGAGGAAGAGGAGAGGTTTCCAGCAAGGGGGGACAGACAGGACCAAGGAGAGGGGCGTCATACCCTAGGAACAGCAAGGCCAGTGTCTCTGGACCCAAAATACGCAGAGCGAAGTTAAGTATAAGAGGCCTGGGAGGCTAGGAAGGGGCCAGGCTGTAAAGAGACAAAAGATTTAAAAAAAAAAATTTGTTTTTGGTGGTAATCAGGGTTAAGTGAATTGCCCGGGCTCACACAGCCAGTAAACGTCTGAGGCTGGATTTGAACCGCTGACTCTACAGTGCTCTACCCACTGCTCCACCCCCATTGATGGAGGGCAGGAAGTGCCCGGGCCAACGTGTTCTGGATGAGAACAGCAGGCAGCTCCTGCTTCTGCTCAAACCTAGCTCTCCTGACTCCAATACCAGTGTTTCACCTCCATGTCAGGCTGCTTTATCTACCTTGCCATCCTCCTCCACCACCTAAAACTGACTGCTGCTGGGGAGGAGTCCCTGCGGACCACCCGGAGGCTTTGATGAGTCTTGTTTTAAGATCGAGAGTGTGGCTGAAACGCTTAATCTGGCAGGAGCTGGATTCCGCAGGAGGAGAAGTGCAGGAGCCCGGCAGGATCCTGTTTTGGGGGGTAGGGATGTGTGAAGAGTGTTGATGAATAGCCTGGCGGTCACTGACCCTCCTCCCCCTTGTGCAGTCCTCACCCGGCTCTGTGGCTCATCTCCCACCATTTTGCATGTGGTCACAGGAATATCATGGGTGGAACCCCACCCCCCCTCCCCTGCCAGCTTCATCAGCTGAAATTCCTCCCCTCAAGGTCCAGCTCAGGTGCCCGTCCCCCAAGGAGCTTTTCCAGGTCCGCTTATCTGAGGTTGACCTCTCCCTTCTCACACTGTCCCCAGTCCTTTGGACCCTCTCCTTTGTACTTCTCCCAAGCTGCCCTGCATTCTAGTGATTTGTGCATCCAGCACGACTGAAGTCCTTTCCCAGGTGCCGGGTGAGAATTATCGGGTAAGGCCTTTGCTACTCACAGAACAAGGATTTTTGTTCTCGGGGTTCCAATAACAAGCTGTCTCTCCTTGATGGGACTGGAATGGCCAGAACCTCTCTGGAAATCCCTGCAGCTGCAGCCGCTACAGATGCTCCAAAAAAATAAGCCCTGGAGACAGGCGGGAGCAGGGAGCCTAGCCCCACTGCATCAGGGCACCCTCAGTCCAGCCCCTCTTTTACTCCCAGCAGGCGCCTGGTGATACTGGGGAGGAGGGAGTGGACAAACACACCTGGCTGCTTGCTTCAGTCGGTTCTGAAGCAGTAGCCGGATGATCAGTTCTTTGAGTATTGATGGAATAACTCAACGAAGTCTAGAAAAGTACAAAGTGCCCCCAAGTCAGGACAGCCCCCTCCATCTCTGCAGAAAAAGAGGTGGGGAGGGGTCAGCTGCCAACAAGAGTGAGGCCCTGGTGAGTTTCGAGCAGAATCCCTTTGATTCTGGGCTGGTGACTGATGGGAGCAGGAGGCCTGTCTGTCCTGAGCTGGGGCTTGGGTGGGGCTCCACCAAAGCCTTGGTGGTTTCTAGGTCCAGCTCCCAGTTTTGCAGCTGCTGTCGGTCTGAGCCCATGATTGGCCCTGCCGTCTGCCAGACTCTCTCTGACTTCCTTGACCTTGAAAGAGAAGACCCTCACGGACACTGTCACCAGGGCACCTTTGTACCCTCAAGAGAAGAGGCTACAAGAAGGATGGTGGAGACCCCCAGAGTCCCCGACTCCTCTTCCTGAACCTGTCCATGCCTGGTGTCTCTGGTCAGTCCTTCTCGCCACCACCACCCCCGCAGGCTCCCCAGCTGTCTTGCTCTCTTGGTCACCTTTCTCTGGACTAGCACTAATGTCCTTCCTACAATGTGGCTCCCAGTACTGAGCATGGAAGGTCCTCTCACTCGAGTCTGACCAGAGCCCAGGAGAGCAGGATGGCCTCTCCCTGGCCTCCTGGTGGGCTTGCTGCCCACCGAGACCCCCAGGTCCTGCCTGGAGAAGAGGAGCAAGAGGAAAGCCGGGAGCGCAGAGCCCCAGAAGATGATCTTTAATAGCCTGGGATCTGGAGGGGCCACAGAGGTAGCTGTTCCATCAGCCTCATTTCACAGCTGAGAAAACAGGCCCAGAGAGTCAGGGGCAGAGGGCTTCCCCTGAACTGGTGGCCATGGTCGAGTGCCTACTGCATGCTTCCCAAATCCTCAATCCCTGCCCCCCAGTAATGTTAACCTTCTCTCCTGCCCCCTCCCAGAGGCAGCTAGGAGGCACAGTGGATAGAACTTCAAACATGGACTCAGAAAGACCTGAGCTCAAATCCAGCCTCAGACACTTAATAACTGTGTCCTTGGGAAAGTTGCTTAACCTCCATCTGCCTCTGTTTCCTCCACTGTCAAATGGGGATAGTAAGAGCATCTCCCTCCCCGGGCAGTTGTGAGGGCCAATTAAGATAGTATACGTAAAACGTTTAACACACCCAGCGCCTGGCACATAGTAGGTGCTTCGCGGATGCTGGCTCCCTGGCTCTCTCTTCCAGCTGTTTATGAGTCTTGCTGCAAACACTGTTTCTGGGTCCTGGGCCACAGTTCTGTTGGCTTCCTGATAGCCTTCCAGCCTACAGCAGCGGCCAGATGACACAAAGCACAAAACACAAGGAGCCAAGGGATGATGGGCCATTCCCACTCCCTACGGCCCCTGCCATCTCTACCCTCCTTACGTGAAACCTAAATTACATAGTCATTTTCCCTTGGAGAGGTTTTCCAGGTGAAAACAGATCTTGCTTTCTGGAAGGCTCGTCATGTCTGCAGGCTTCTCAGCCCAGGTGAGATGAGCATGTTGTGCTGCCCGGATCCTTCCCCATGGTCCTGAGGGGATCCGAGGGGCCTTCCCGAGGGCTGCAAGCACAGCCCAGCTGCTGGACGGCCTCTTAATTCGTGTTGGTTTGTGGAGTCACAGGGGGATGGGAGGGGTCCAGGAGACCCCAAGGAAGGCACCAGAAGAAAGAGCTTGAGAGGCCTCAGCCCACAGTGCCAGGCTTGTGGAAAAATCCATGGTACAAACAACCCCTGTGGTGACCCATCAAGAGCACTTCCTGGAATACTTTCCCCAGGCTTTACCCGGGATCAGCGGCAGAACAGGCCCATGAGTGCAGCATGAGTCAGTGCAGACGCAACCCTGGCTTTTATTTAGGTCTTGATCAAACTGGCGCTGTGCCACTGCCCGCCTCACTCATCCCAGGTAATGGGTGAGCAAGCATGTGTTTATATTATATTATCTGTGCATTATGTAGGATGGGCATCATATCGGAAGAGAATGGAACCCTGGGTCTCTCTCCTCAGGAGAAGTCACCTCAGACCTCTCAGGAAGACCTGGGTGACCGCAAAGAAGATCAGGAAATCCTGGAGCTCTGAAATTTGGCGACTTCCCAAAGTGGGTGAAACCTCAGAGGGGAATGAGTGCTCTGGGCCTCTGGGGGCGGCTGGCTGGGCTCCTCAGCAAGCATATTCACGAGGTCTGCTCAACAGCCCCCCAAGGCCCCTCTTCATGGATGGGGGACAGGGGGGGTTATGATTGTGAAAATGATGCCTGATGGATGGAACACTCCCTCCAGTCTGGCAGACCCATCCCTGAAAGGGCTCACACCCTAACTCCTCCCTGAATGAGAAAGGAGTCCCCCAAGACATCCCCAGCCACCCACCCCAGTGGGGAGGAGGAGGAAGCAGGCTGGTCCAGGCCGGGGAGCCAGCTTCCAGTTATGATCCAGCTGTGCCACCACTCTGCCCCCCGAAAGAGGTTGTCCTGGCCAACTCACCAGCTCTCTGCAGCAGCGCAGAAGGTTCCTCCTTCTGAAATCAGTGCCCAGGCTTTGCTGATGAATGGGTCATGCCTTGACAGTCATGGGCCACCTCCCCACCCAGAAGAGTAGGAACAGAGAAGAACTTTCTGATTGAAGCAAGCTGCAGATTTCCCAGGAGCAACGGCCAGTGATATCTCCCTGGATTGTCTGAGCTCACCTCCCTCATCTGGGGAGGAAGCAGCTGTGAATCTAAAAGAGGCCTGCTTGGCCCAGGCAGTCTGGACAGTCTGGTCTGCTTGGGGCCTGAGTCTTTGTTCAGATTCATGCTGCGTCATCATCCACACCTATGGGTGGCACGCAAAACATGTTAACAAGGGGGTTGGAGCCTATTTACAATGAACTGGGCACCATCTGAAATAAGCAGGGTTCCCTGATGGACTCATTGACTCAGTGGACAGATGGGTCTGGGGAAGTAACTTACTTCTCTGATCATCTATAAAATGGGTATAATGACCTGTATGCCCTGCCTCACAGAGGGAAGCCCCCCGGGCCCCAGGGGAATTCTTGTGGATGACCAATTGTCCCCAGATGGAATGACGCTCTTATTCCCCAGAGACTGCCTCACTTTGGGCTTTCTGCTTCTAGTGTCTAACACACACTAGATACTTTTTTTTTTGCTTGTTTTTTGTTTTTAGGCAATTGGGGTTAAGTGACTTGCCCAGGGTCACACAACTAGTAAATGTCAAGTGTTTGGTCTGAGGCCAGATTTGAACTCAGGTCCTCCTGAATTCAGGGCCAGTGCTCTATCCACCACACAGTAGATACTTAATAAATACTTGCACCAGCTACTGCCCTTTTTATGTCTGAGAAGTTTGGTTTCTAAAAGGGGCAGAAAAATTACTTTTATGTAAGGAAAGTAGTGACCAGTTCGTGAAGGGTGTAAGATATTATCCCTTAGACATGCATTTTGTTTCTTTTGTGTTCAAAAAAGCTGATAAAATCCATGTGTGAAAAAAGCCCCGTTCTTCAACTATTAGGAAGACCACAAGCCAGGCAGAGAAAGGATGAGGCTTCGGGCACTGTCATTCCTCAGACTCTTTGCAGGTGACTGTTTTTAGAGTTGTAATGATTTTTAACTGGCAAGATTATAATCAAGTACCTGTTTGGAGACTATGAAAGTTTAAAATAGGAATATTAGGTGAATAAGTGACAGAAAGGTGGATTTTTAGAGCTTTCCATCATACGGGAAATATGAGTCACCAACCAATAAAGGCAGGTGAAAGCATTAGAGGCAATTAAAACCAGCAGGAGAGGAGATGGAAAAGCCAGCTGCGAAGGAGGGAGCTCAAAGAAGTGATAAGGAGAGTCAGCTGACCAGCAGGCTCCTGCCCCTTGGATGGGAGCCTGCTGATTGTGGTGGTGGTGGGGGAGGCATTATTCTGTGGATTGACTGAAGAAAAGGCTGGAACAGTGTCTTGGAAGCTCCTTGAAAGAGAAGAAAGAAAGAGAGAGAGAGACAGAGAGACAGAGATAGACAGAGAGAGAGAGAGAG
>NW_020946652.1:11348552-11399087 GCF_900497805.2 Vombatus ursinus | reverse complement strand
AGAGAGAGAGAGAGAGACAGAGACAGAGAAGACAGAGAGAGAGGTGGAATCTCTTGTTGTCTGAGACATTCCCCTTAGTGCCCTTTGTCTTCCTCAGTCATTTCTGACTCTCCATGGCCCCTTTTGGGGCTTTCTTGGCAATGATCCTGTAGTGGTTTGCTATTTCCTTCTCCAGCTCATTTTACAGATCAGGAAACTGAGGCAAATCGGGGTTAAGTGACTTGGCCAGGGTCACACGGCTGGTAAGACTCTGAGATCAGACTCAAACTCACAAAGTTGAGTCTCCCCAACTCCAGGCCTGGCGCTCTATCCACTGCACTACGGGGAGGGGAGGGTGGTACGCTACACCCCTGCAGGGCACAGATTGGCTTTGCAGCTACTTTGCACAATCCTGCCAAGTGAGGAGATGGCTGGGTCTCCTCGCAATGCCTAGGAGGTCATCCTGAGGAGTTTTGCTGTGAGATCTGCTTTATGTAAGAGGACATCGAGGGATGAGTGGATAAAGCATAACTGACAGGGCGAAGCTCTAGCTGGGCTTGGTGGGACTGCCTAGAGAGGCCATCCAAGGAGTTTTGCTGCTCTCTGGCTTTAGGAGACTCTTGGCACTTATTGGTGACACTCGTAATCCTGTTAAGGGTGATTGTGATTTGTCACTGCTTTGTCGTCTCGAGAGCAGAAAAGTACCAGATTTGCCCAGCAGCAGAGAGCTGAGAACCGCAAGGTACGTGGGAGCTGCCCTGAGGCCAGGGGTTTTCCTCTGTCATGGGCCTCCCAGAGAGTTTCTCCAGGTGTGTGCTTTCCGCCACAGACACTGCATGAGCTGGTGGTGGAGTGTGGCCCAGATTTAGGGGCAGACTGTGATGCACTGATAATTCTTACATTTGCCTTATGTTGAGTAACTGTGATTACAATTATTCTTGCTTTTGCCTTATTGTTGAGTAAATGGTTAGGAGTTAACAGTGTCATGATTGTGATTGATCAATTTCATGTAAATAGGAAGCACATTGGTGGGGACTCAGGAATCACAGTCATGAGTGGTAGTTTACCCTCTCCCACACAAAAGTCTTCCTCCTTCAAGTCCCAAGAGAGATTGAGTTATTAAAGCATGGTGGCAGTCCCCCCCTAGGAACCTCAGGTCTGTGTGTGGGGATGATGGAGCCATCCCAGAGAGATGGAATGGGAGCCATGCCAACCAAGCATCCGGCTTGACTGAGTAATGATTATCTAAAGAATGTTGATGATACAAAGATGGCCCCTTGTTTCACGGAGGAGCTTAGGCCCGTTCAAAGTACAGTGCAGTTTCTCCAGGGTGATCTTCTCCTCCTGTCTGATATTGGGTCCTTCGTGAATGCTGGAAGGTCAAGGACTCCATTCTCGGAGTAATGTACTCAGAGTTCCGTGTAAAGGTAATGCCGGGGGTGATAGGCTAGGAAACACATACCGAGCTTGGCTAGGCATTGTTATTTCATTTCTAGTCATCTCACTCTATGCAGAATATCATAGGAAGTCTGTAGGAAGCCCGGGGGTCTCTGAGCCTGTCCAGCCCTCACCCCATCTGACAAAAGGACAGAAGGGCTGAGCTGAAGGGCATGGAGCAGGAAGCTCGGGAGGCTTAGGCCAAAAGATCTGCACTTTCAGGACTGATGGAGACCTTGGAAATGCTGCTTGACAGGGAGGCCTGGGGAGGAGGCACAGCTTACCTGCTTGAGACTCAGTGACTCAGGCAAGAGGCCTCTGGCATCAGGCGGCCTCGAGCTGGGCGAGTGCCTCCTTGCCTCGACTTCCAGTTAGGCTTCTTGGGTTCTGTTGCTGTCGGCATCATCAGCTCCAGTTCGTGAAGAATCAGGGACTGTAGGAGGCTGGCAATAGCTTGGGGAGTGTTAGCTAACACTGGATATTTCTGCCAGTCTTAGGTAACAGCAGCAGTGGCGCCCTTCAGACAAACCGTGAGAAATTTCTTTCTGCTGACGAATATTTGGACGTGTGAAGAAAACTGACAGGAAATGGCTAGTTTGTCACCTTCAACGTTTGTTCGCTTGTTTAGTCGGCTTGGAGATGTTTGTAAAGCCCTTAGCGTAGTTCCTGGCACGTAGTAGGTGCTATAGAAACACTAGTTCAGGTGGTTGTTTTTCCATGTCATCGCTCTCTTCCTCACAAACTGTACCCACACAAGGTCAAAGAACGTGCCCGCCTCTGTCCTTGTTTGCTTTCTGCTCTTGACTGTGCGGGGGCCTAAATGATGTCAAATGGACGGAGGCAGCCAGCTCGCGTCTCATTAGGAGAATTCTCTGCTCCTGGAACGCTGGGCCAGCGCCCGGGCAGAGCGTGGAGCTTGGCGCTCAGCTCTTCTCACAAATCAAATTGAGATTCGATCTGATTCCAGGAGGTAGGTAGTGGTGCATACATTTGCCTAACAATCCATCTGAGAGTAATTGAATGCCCGAGGCTCTGCGAGCCCGGGTACACAGCAGGAGGGGGCCCTGCTCCGTCCCTCCCCCATCCTCTTCTTCCTTTTGCTAGCTCCTTATGGGCTCTGAACCTCCTGGCTTTCAGCCTACGAGGGACTCGTCAGCTTCCTTTGTCGCCTCCAAGGTGAAGGCAGAACATGGAGCATATTTGCGTGTGATGTCAGAAAACTTCCTAAGGAGGAGAGTTTGACGGAGTGGGGGAGGTACTCAAAGACTTCCCTGGGCTTCCTAGGTGAGATGCGGGGAAAGCCGGGTGCCAGGTCCGGTGCCCTGGTGGTTCCAGTGGTTCTCCTGTGCCTTCTCACCCCAAGCCACTGGGGCATCCCACACATAGCTCTCAATTACCGGCAAGGATAAGATATGGGCAGACGAGGCAGTGGGGAGAGCCCAGCTTCCACCAGTCTCTCTGACTGTCAGCCCCATTCCTTCGTCTGCTCTCAGAAGGAATCCAGGGATTCCCCAGAAGCCTCCATCTCCACCTTGCGCTTTGCTCCATTGGGATCCTAGGAAGGGTCTCCGTTCCCTCGCTAATGGCGGAGTCTGGCCTGGGAGTGAGAACAACTAGGCAGCCTTGGGAAAGCTTGAGTGGGTCTACCTGGAAATTGTCCCCTAGACGTATTGCCCCAAGGGTCCGGGTACCTCTATGTGAGGGAAAAGCAAAGTGCTGTGCCTGGGGTTCTCTGCTCGGGGCTTTCGGGCTCAGCGGGAGAGGACCCTTCCCCCGCCTCGTGAAAGGCGCACCTGGAGAACCGATGCTCTTTGACGCTGTAGACTCCCCGGTAAGAAAAGCTGGGAAAGTGATGCAGGTGGCCCAGGTTTTCTGCTGAAAGCGGTCTTCCAGGCCCCTGCTACATACCACCTTCTATTCCCCACTACAAAATAAAATCTACCATTTACAAAATTTGCCAAGCACTTTACAGGGACCATGTTATCTTATCACAACAACCTTGTGCGGGTGTGCTGATACTATCCGCATTTTACAAATGAAGGCACTAAAGCTCAGCGGGTAAGAGACTTGCCTCCTAGCCCAGGGAGCTGCACCTTCAGAACCTCTTCTGGGTCAGGAAATACCTGGTCACTGGGTGCCCCAGACTGAACCACTCTTGCACTCAGCACCAGATTGGTGGCCACATCCCAAGACAGTGGAGGATGAGGCACACTTGCTCTCAGTGAGGCTTGGCATCTCTGAGGGTTCTGAGTCCTCTCTGGCCATGACAGATGATGACTTTGGTGACTGGGTGCTGGAGGCCCTACTGACCACACACATTCCCCAGCGAGGGAGCCTCATTCCTCCATGATCTGCATAGTTCCCAGAAGGCAACCACAACTCTTAAAGGTCCTTGGGTTACTATGTATGGGAGTCCCCCTTCTATACCCCTGTTTAGATCATGAGCCCCCACTGTAGTTTTCCCATTAACAATCATCC
The DNA here is from genome assembly GCF_900497805.2 of Vombatus ursinus. NCBI lineage: Eukaryota > Metazoa > Chordata > Mammalia > Diprotodontia > Vombatidae > Vombatus > Vombatus ursinus. The sequence goes on along the minus strand of NW_020946652.1, from coordinate 11,395,193 downwards.
ATGAGGCCCAATGAACTAAAGTAAGTAAAGGCATTTATTAAAATGGCCTTGTCCTGATGACACTGCTGTTCATAATCTAGCCCCTTTCTACCTTTACAGTCTTGTTAAGCCTTACTTCCTGCCACATACTATTCCATCCAGCCCCCGGCCTCCTGACTGCTCCAGAAACAAGGCCCTCCATTTCTTACCTCTGAGCATCCTCTCCTGCTGTCCTCCTTTCCTGACTCCCAACCTCTCTGGTTTCCTTTAAGCTCCAACAAACATCCCATCTTTTACAGGAAACCTTTCCCAATCCCTCTTAATTCCAGTGCCTTCCCTCTGTTAATTATTTTCCATCTATCCTGCATACAGCTTGTTTGTACATATTTCTTTGCATATTGTCTCCCTGATTACACTATGAGCACCTTGAGAGAAGGGACCATCCTTTACCTCTTTTTGTATTTCCAGAGCTTGGCACAGAGCTTGGCACAGGGGTAGATGCTCAATAAATGTTTATTGATTGAGTTACGTGTCCTGAGCAAGGTGCTCCATACTTCCAAGCCTTAGATTCCTGATCTGTGGAGAAGAGATCTTTAGTGGCAAGCATTCATTAAGCCCCTGCTATGGCCCAGCACCGTGCTAGGCACAAACCAAGGAGTGAAACAACCCCTCCTCACAAGATGCTCAAACTCTGCTGGAGGAGACAACAAAGGCATCATAATGTACCCATAACACACACAAAGAGATGCTAAGAGAGGAAGGGAAGCCGTACAGCGGGAAGACCACAGAGGCTTTCCGTAGAAGGCGGTCTTTGCGCTGCATCTTAAAGGAAAAGAGTTGTCTGTGAGGCGGAGGTGAGGAGAAAGAGCATGCCAGGCAAGGGACAGGGCCGATGCACATGCCTGGAGACCAGAGATGATGCCGTGTGGGAAACAGAGAAGCGCAGTCTGGCTGAATCCAGAGTGCCGACGAGGGAGCAGTGGATGTCAAGGCTAGAAAGGTGGGTGGAGGCTGGCTAGACCAGGGCTTTAGGCAGAATCATGGCTGTTTCTAGAAGCAATAAAGAGCCCCTGGAGTTCACTGACTAGGGGAGTGACGGCGTAAGATCTGAGCTTGAGGAAAATTACTTTGTCAACAACACGGTGGTGGTTGTTCAGTTGATCAATCATGTCTGATTCTGATCCTGTTTGGGGTTTTCTTGGCAAAGATACTGGACTGATTTGCCATTTCCTTCTCCAGCTCATTTTACAGGTAAGGAAACTGAGAAAAACAGGGTGAAGTGACTTGCTCAAGGTAGTACAGCTAGTAAATGTCTGAGGCTGTATTTGAACTCAGCTCCTCCTGACTCCAGGCCTGGCTCTCTGTGCAGGGTGGAGCCCCCTAGCTGTGGTAGAACTGTGAAAGGTGAATTAAAGTGAAGGAACCTTGAGGTGGGGACACCCTGGGAGTCTGATGCCAGGTGATGAAGGCTGTACGCCCAGAGGGAAAGAGACAAATGCAAGAAATGTTCCTAAGGTAGAGATGATGAGATTTGGCAACAGATTGAATAAATGGGGTCACAGTCCAATCAGAGATGAGGCTCAAGAAGGACCCCCTGGGACATGGAAGGGATGCTGTTTTCTTGGACAGAAACGGAGAAGTTTGGAAGAAGTCAGAGCAGGGCCAGACGGATCGTTAGGGTGGCTTTGGAGGTGAAGAATGGGTGAGGCAGAGGTGAGTCAGGGGATCTCAGGCACTTCTGCCCCACGGGGATCAAAAGACATGGTGAGTGGGGGTGTGGGGGTGTGGGGATGTGGGGTTGCTGTAATAGCTGGAGACCAGCTAACAAAAGAACCTGGGAGTCATCACAGCCGCGCCGGTGATGCAGCCTCCAAGTTCAGTCAATGCCCGCCAGCTAATGGATTCATTCCTCACTCACTCTGACACCAGCTAAGTGTTCCCCATGGCCCTGTCTACACTTGCCTCAATTGTGCTTCTCTGGGGGTTGGGAAGACAATTGCACCTGGCGTTTTCAGAGTGGCAGCAGCATAAAGTCAGGCTTAGGTCGGGGTGATGGAGGCTGCCTGGGAGCCTGGCAGGCTTTGGGTAAGTCCCAGCGGGTTCAGCAAGGGGAGTGGGGCCACCATTTTGGGGGGAGATGTCTGCAATAAGGATGGTGTTTGCCGTCTGCTCACTGTGTGGCTCCCGAATCTCAGAGCTGCTCAGCATTTCCCTAGGAGGCAGGATCTGTCCATCCATAACCATGGCTATCAAAGGCCTCTTTTCTCTGCCCTCCCCACCACAAGCCCCACATGTCTGACAAAAGGCAGCTTTGGGAATGACACTGATCACTATGCCATGAAGATGAGAAGGCTTGTCTCTGACCCGGAGAGGACGACATCTCCCTCCCTCCTTTGTAGAACTGTGTGGGACTATGGGTATGGGACACTGCATTGCCCAGCTCCGCTGATATGCTGCTTGGTCCTGCTAAACTGCTTCCACCACCATCTCTCTTTTTTTATTTTTTGTTAGAAGCAATATCTCACTAGCAAGGGGAGGTTGTATAAATACATTTGGAAATGAAAGCGACATGAAGAGACATTCATACATGTTCCAAATTATTGTCAAAACACAACAGCTTTGAAAGTTGTTTTTGAAGACAACAAATGTTCTCTGTCCAGTGGGTCTAGAGGCAGCTGAAGAAATAGCACCTTAGGAGACACTGTGTCTGCAATCCTGAGCTCTGAACGCTGAGTCCACAGGAGTCCCCTCCACCCTGTCCCTCCCCACTGTCCCCTGTGCCCGTGACCCCTCAGGGGCAGAAGAACACTGGCAGAAATGCCACAGCCTTTCTCACTTTGGGACAGCCCCAGGCAGAGCTGTCTGAGCCACCCCACTGCATAGCATGGCGAAAGGTGAAGCAGTGTTTCATAAGCTACAAGCTGGAGTGCACTTCCTCTGTTTTCCAGCTGCAGTCCTGGCTTGGTCTTGTTCTGAAAAGATTGTTCTAAGTGATTTGGGCTTCTTTCCGCCAATTCTCCCTCTCTGTCTTGTCTAGGGAGCCCGCACCTGCCAGAACTCTCCATCAGTCTCCCCCCACCCCCAGCTGTCACCTCGCCTGTCACTAGGGCTTATGAGTCACAGCTCCTTTGGGGAATCGTGGGCGGTAATTATCCAGCCCTTCCCTGAGCCTGTTCCTCTGCTCTATTTGGAAAGGACTCAGATGACGGTGGTCCTCCCTCCATCCTGCGGCTGATGAGGCTGCCTCAGGTCTCTTACTCTGTTCCTGAAGACTTATGTCTTGCTGATGTTGGCTTCTCTGGAAGAGAAAGCATACCCCATGCACCTAGGGGTCTGGACCCCCACACGGGGGGCAGTGCCCTCCTTCAGGCTGTACCCCCCAAAGGCAGATATGGGCCAGCCCACAGCAGAAAAGCAAAACATGAAAGAATGAGTGGAGAGCACACATGGCATCTTAAAGGAAGAGATGTAGATTCCAAAGGACCTGGGTCATGGCCTTGCCTGGTTCCTACCTCAAGGAGGGCAATGCTTACTTATGAAGACTGTCCACTAGTGCACCCAGATACCACTGGGGGACACACTCCTCCTGCTCCAGTCACAGCAGCAGCCTCAGACTCCTATCTGAGTCCTGCCAGGCGGTGTCTATCCCACCTTTCACATGGAGGAATGGGCACCAAGTACGGCCCGCCACCTTCCATTGGCTTTAGCTCTTCTGCTGAGTCCCACCCCCTCCATCATGGGGAGCCACATTCTCAATATTTAAAATGGCTTTGGGCCTGACTCTGTCATCCACTGGGCCAGCTATTCCTTCTGATGTTGGGTCCCTGTGAACTCATAATGATGATGCCATTTGGCCCTTCAAGCAAGATCTTGATGAATATGTCAAACAAGCAAAACCAAGTACCTTTGGACTCACTGGAGACCCCTTTCTATGTTGACCACAAGTCATGTAGTCACAATTCCCTGAGTCCAGCCTTGAATTAGGTCTGAGGCCAGATCATTGTCTGATCCTCTGGCCCACATCTCTCCATCTTTTCCATGATGGCGGCATAAGAGATCTTGACAAATGCTTCGCTAAAATCTAGGCAGACTATACCTACAGCATTCCCTTGATCAACCAGTCAGGTAGCGACATCACAAGAAGAAATGGGGTTAGTCTGGCAGCATTTTCCCCTTGACAAGCCAGGCTGGCTCTTTCTCATCACTGCTGTCCTTTCTAGAGGTTCACCAACCACCCCTCTGATGATTCATGCTAGAATTTCACCCAATCCTGACCTGGAGTTCATTGGCTTCTGGCACCAAGCTTCCATCCTCCTCCCTTTCTTGAAAATCAGGACCTTCCTCTGTTCCAGTCCTACAATGCTCCTAGCAGTTCTGGTCTGTCAAATACCAAGGACAGTGTCCTTCTTGGTACCAGCCCCACTCCCTTCTTTCTTATCAAAATTGGTTGTGAGCTCCCTATGTAGCCACACCAGCCTCCTTAGACCATACTCTTTTCTTCTTTTTGTTTCTCACTGGGTCTTCAAAATTCCATCCTTGAGAGCTCCCCATCTGACTTAAGCCAACATCCCCCATATAACTTAAATCCATGGGAGCTTCCCTCTCCTTCAGAAACTGCTTTCCCAAAGACCCCAATGTGTTCCAGACTATGCTTCAGGGAGAAAGGATACTTCCCCTCAAGTTCTTGATGTTTTCTCCCTCTTAGTGAGAATCATATTCAGAAGAGTTTTGCTCCTTGTGGCTTCTTCCATTGTTTGAAGGATTAAATTATCACTGAGGCAAGTCAAGAATTAATCTTGACTTGAATCAAGTAGTAGCTTCTCTGCTTTGAGTCAGCTAGGTGGATAAAGCACTAGGCCTAGAGTCTGGGAGACCTGATTTTAAATCTGGTCTCAGACACTCGCTAGCTTTGTGACCCTGGGTAAGTCACTTAGCCCTGTCTGTAAAAATGAAACGAGGAAAGGAAATATCAAACCACTCCAGTGTCTTTGCCAAGAAAACCTCAAATGGGGTCATGAAGAGTCAGACACAACTGAAAAATAACTCAACAATTACTTTGGGGAGAGATGGACAGAGACAGAAAAAAAGCAAGGACACAAAAAAAGGAGAGAGACAGAGAAAGAGAAATACAGAGAGAGAAGAGAGAGATAGGAAGAAAGAGAGAAACAGAGAGAGTTAGAGAGAAAGAGAAAGGGAGAGAGATGAAGAAGAGAAAGAGGGAGACAGAGTGAGGGACGAGAAGAGACAAGGAGAGACACACACAAAGATGTGAGGAAAGAGAAAGAGAGAGAGAAAGAGAGAGAAAAGAAAGAGAAAGAGAGTCAGAGAGAAAGAGAAAGGGAGAGGAAAGAAGACAGAGAGAGACAGTGAGAAATAGAGAGAGACAAGAAAGATGTGGGAGAGAGGGAGGGAGAGTGAGACAGAGAGGCAGATATAGAGAAAGACAAAAAGGGGATGGGGGAGAGGGGGAGAGAGAGAGGACAGAAGGAAGGGTCTAGTGAATGTCTAGACAATTGAAGTCCCTCATCACTAGTTAACCCTGCCTGTGCACCAGGTTGTTTTTTTATCTCTAGTTCTGTCATTTGTGCAAATTAACTTCCATCAAATGGTCATGCTCTTGACCTGACTATCGTCTTCAACTGTCCCATCACTTTGATGATCCAGAATTCTGATATTCCTCTGAACTGACCAGAATCTTCTATCTTTCAATGTCTGCCTCACTCCTCCTAAACCCAAACTTTGTTTTCCTTGTGACCTACAGTGCATCTACCCATCTATTCATCCATCCCCCCAGTCAGTCAATATACATTTATTAAGCACCCATTGTGTTCCAGGCACTTTGCTCAGCACTGGGGACACAGAAAGAGGCCCTCAGCAGTTCCTGCCCTTCAGGAGGGCATTATTTGATCAATCATTGATTGTGAGCTCACAGTCCCCCCCTACAGGCCTTCCATTCCATCACCACTATTGTGGCATCACTTTTCTCAGCTGAGTGATGTAATCACACCCTCTGTGAGCCTCAGATCCTTCACTTCCTCGACGAAGTCTACCGCAAGTCTGACCCATTATGAACCTTCTCAGCTGTTGCTCACATGAACATTTTGAGAAAGTTGTGAAACTGTTGATTCGATTCACTGAAGATTTATGTTATATGATAATAATGAGAAAAAGATGTGGCTGACAATTTCATTAACCCTGAATTATTTATAGAAGCCACTGACAATTTAAGAATGTGGCATTGACACTAGAGGTGACATTGACACCAACTATAATAATTTAATCTAGAAGTCTAACTGATGTAAACTAATTGACCAAGCAAGGAGACTAAAGATCCTTGAAACACCTTCATTAGCAAACATCTGTTCTGCTGGCTAAACAGACAGTTGGTAACCCAGGGCAACAATGGGTCAGATGTTTTATTTGTAGGATATTAGAAAGACAGATGAGGATTAGTTCTGAGGAATGTCATGTCGTGAAGAAGAAGGAAACAAGGGAGGGTAAAACCAATTTAGAGGAAGCTCACCAAGAAAGCCAACTAAGAGTCATCCCAAGGACATTTAAAGATGACAGCAGAATGAGGGTTATGAAGTGGGAAAGGTTCACAGACATGATTCCAATGAATTATTTTCTCCACTGGAACCATTGTGTTTGGACTCTAACATTCCAGTCCTGGATGAGCTTACAGAGGAGCTAGAAATGGCACTGTGGAGGACAGAGATGGAGAGAGGAGCTGGATTAGACTGAGTGTCTACAGAGGAGAACCATGTTGGACTCAATTCACAATTGGGAGGGCAAGGATAGTTAAAACATTTGAAGGGGAAGAGGATACCAAAGGTGGTATAAATTCTGAGAGCTGATTCATACCTTAAAATGACAACAAGAAAAGATCAACAATCCTTCACCCATCTTTTTAAATCTTTATGACATCTAGCTAGATGGAAATGGAAGCATTTTAATTGAGATTATCAGTTGAGAACAATAAATAATCTTTAACAACCAACATTCACCTCTTTACCAGTTTACAATTAACTGAAAGACAGAGAGAATGTAAGATTCTGCTGTACTCATTGTTGATTCCTAAAAAGTATTTAATTCAGTAGAACAAACGGATGTTTAACAGCCTTTTTTACAATAAGGTACCCCTGTCCATACATCAAGACTGTTCAAGATTCCTTAGAAAATGTCATAACAGAAATAACCATTGATGATCTTCTGATAATAAACATCAGCAAAAGCATAAAACAGGCAGATGTCTGCTCCCCAAAGTATTTGCCACTGAACTAGAGGAGGTGCAGTACAGGGTGCAGGATCAGAAGGGACTCCTTATGGACCAGGGCTCTGCCAAATGTTCCTTTCATAAATGTCATTGTATCATTTGTATCAAGCCCTGGCTCTCCAGAGCCTTCTGGAAGAGATTGCTAATCAATCAAAGATGTTTGGCCTGACCACCCACACAGGAAAGAGCAAGTTGATGAGGAATGCCTATTGCTCAGATTTCAACATGCATTTGGGTGGACACCCTTTAAAGCTCATCCATCAGTGTATATAGATATAGATGTATAGATGTAGATATGTGTATGTATATATGCGTATATGTATATTGTGTATATCTCTCTCTATATACATACACACACATATTTCCCATCCCACCTACCTTGCCCAGAGCTTGATCCCTCAATCCTGTCTTTTCTCTCATCTTCAATCTTTTCTTATCTTTTGGGTCCATCCCTGCTGTCTAGAAACATACCCAGTTCACCCCCATCCTTAAAAAAGCAACAATAAAAACTCTTTCATTTGACTCTGTCCAAGAAATCATCCTATCTTGATTTCACAGGCAAACTCTTAGAAAAAGCTGTCTAACCTGGAGGCCCTCATACCACCCACTCTCTTCTCAGTCCTTTGCAATCTAACTTAGGGATTCTACCTCCCAAATATCTCTTTTATTTGTTCCTTTATCTCTGTCCATGCAGCCACTGCCCTGGTTCCACCCTCCCGAGAGCTGCCAAAGCGACACCTAAGGCATAAGCCTGACCTTCTCACTCCCTTGGTCAATGATATCCCTCCAGTGGCTCCTCTCAGGGTCAGATCCAACCTCCTCTTGTTGGGATGTAAGCCCTTCACACCCTGACTCCAGCCCACCTTTCCAACCTTCGAAGACATTTCGAGCACTCTGGTCCGGTCAAACTGTCCTTGCTGTTCCTCACCTAAGACACTCTAAGATCCCACGTGTCTTTGTACAGGCTTTACACATTCCTCCAATGTTCTTCCTCCTCCTCACTCCATTAGAATCCTTCCAAGCTCAGCTCAAACATGACCTCTCACATGAGGCATTACCAGGTTCCCTGTCTGCCCTGTCTGTTTGCCTCCTCCCCCAGTTACCTGGTATTTGCTTGTTCACACTTAAACGTGTACATGTTATTACTCTCTGCAAGATGGGAGCTCCTTGAGGACAGGGACTGTTCCATTTATGTCTCTGTACCCCTGGGGCATGGGCCCAGAGCCCAGGAGTTGCTCCACCAAGGCTTGTGCCAGGGTGCGTTTATGACTTCTCCCCATCTTGTGGTTCCCACAGCTAGGTCCCACTGCCTCTTCTTGTGGGTTCTCTCGCCTCTCCTACTTGGGAGCAAGATGCTTACGATTGTGGTGGCAGCCTCACAGAAGAGCACACATGTTCCCCACCGAGGGAAAGTGTCAAAAGCTCCTAAAAACAATGCACTTGATAAGTCAGAGGCTTTTCTAGGAATGTTCCATTGGAGAGAGGAAGAGGTCACTGCTGGCCCTGGGGTCACCAAGACAGAGAAAGGGAGGCTGTTGCCTAATGTTCTGGTCACCGACAATTGGGATGTTCAGCAGTAATCCAAATGGATGAAAAGCCCATGTTCTGATGAACTCTGTCTCCTAGTGACTGAGCATCACCAGTCCTTTCCTCCCCAAAAGCGTTTTGTTTTTAAATGGAGCATGGCGGATGCCCTCTCCCTCAGGTTATCATGCTATCAGTAGGGGAGAGAACACACCCAAGGAGCATGGGAGGCCAGGGAACACGTATGGAAAGGCATGCCAGGAAGCCAGGAAGCCACAGTGCATGGGACAGGTCGCTCCGACAGAACCGTGTCCTCTGGTGATGTCATTGCACAGGTCTCTTTGATTGGCATGGCACGTGTGTGCCGAGTCTCTCATCCCTCAGTCTTGGCTGAGCTACCGTCTCCTAGACTTAGGTCTTTGGGACCTTTGACTAGCTCACTGTTCCTATCTGCTGCAGATTTATGGTCAGGCAGCTTTTCCCTCACAAAGGGAGGCTGAGGTCTTTCAGTACATGACCACCGGGTTCATGAGCCTCCATACTTCCCCCAACAGCCAACCAGAGTGTCCCAAATGTAATTGGCTGTTCTTCTGACTAACTGTATCTGTTGTTTACTTAAAGTCTATGGTCCCAGACAACAGTCTGAATTCATACTAGAAAATTCCTTTTAATACCCATGTAACCCCCAATAGGGATACTGTGCTCCCTAATGTTTTGGAGATTCTGTTAGAAAATAAACTCTATGGATACTGTGTAGAAACTGGGACTATGAAGATTAATTTGCCCCCAAGATTCTCCTGATTGACATGCAAATGAGGCTGAGTAAGCACAAAAGTGAAATGAAGTCAAGGCCAACCTTGTACCTCCCTTCACAGTCACAGGTAAAATGTTAAAGTACCCAGGACTGTCAAAGGATCCTGGGGAACTCCACTGGAGCCCTCCTGCCAAGGCAGCTGACCTATTGATGGCTTTCCTTTTGACCCACCTAACCGTCCTCTCACTTACCTGTCTTTTCCACAAGAATAGCATGTGACTCTTACTTCATCAGGCATGTTGCTAAAATCTAGCTAAGCTCGGGGTGCCACATTCCACTGGTCTCTCCCACTGGAAAACTGTGTCAAAACAGAAACCAACATTATTCCTGAATAATCTATTCTTTTTTCTTTAATTATTGTCTTCATTATGAACATACTTAGCATGAAATAAAAACCAATTAAAAAGTGCAATCAGACTATTTAGAATAAAAACTATCCTTAAACATAAATAGCAGTAACAACTAAGTAACTCCTATTCATATGTGTAAATGTACACATTTAAAATTATGATATAGTTGTAGGTAATGCATACATTGTTTTCCTAGTTCTGGTTTTAACTTTGCATTATTTTGTATTTAAAATATTTCTTTCTTTATTTTATTTTTCTCTAATTACACAAAAATTAAATTTTAACATCTTTTTAAAAATTTTGAGTTCCAAATGCTCTTTCTCTCCTCTTCCCCTCCCCCTTTCTGAGACGGTAAGTAATCTGATATAGGCTACACATGTGCAATCATGGAAAACATACTTTCATAATAGTCTCTTTGTGGAAGACTTGAAAAAGAAAGGAAGGAAGGAAAGAAAGAAAGAAAGAAAGAAAGAAAGAAAGAAAGAAAGAAAGAAAGAAAGAAAGAAAGAAAGAGAGAAAGAAAGAAAGAAAGAAAGAGAAAGAAGGAAGGAAAGAAAGAAGGAAAGAAAGAAGGAAAGAAAGAACAATATGCTTTGGTCTGTATTCAGACTCCATCAGTTCTTTCTCTGGGGAGGGAACTTACTTCATAAGGCTTTCAGAGTTGTCTTGGATTGTTGTATTGGTGAGAATAGCTAAGTCATTCACAATTCTTCATCATAAAATACTGTTGTTACTGTGTACACTGTTCTCCTTGTTCTGCTCATTTCATTCTCCACCAGTTTATATGTCTTTCCAGTTTTTTTTTCTGAAAGTATCCTGCTTGTCATTTCTTATGGAACAATAGTATTCCATTACAATCATATGCCACAATTTGTTCAGCCATTCCTCAATTGATGGGCATCCTCTCAATTTTCAATTCTTTGCCACCACAAAAAAGCTGCTATAAATACTCTTCTACAAATAGGTCCTCTCCACCCCCTTTTTATCTCTTTGGGATACAGGCCTAGTAATAGATCAAAGGGTATGCACAGTTTTATAGTCCTTTATAGCACTTTGGGCATAGGTCCAAATTACTCTCTGGAATGGACAGCTTTTCTCTTGCTTATGGTATCACCCTTGACATTTAAATCACGTACCAATTTTTACCCTATCTTGGTATATGGTATTAGATGTTGGTCTGTACCTAGTTTCTGCCATCCTGTTTTTCAGTTTTCCCAGCAGTTTTTTAATCACATAATGAGTTTTTGTCCCCAAGACTTGGACCTTTGGGTTTATCAAACACTAAATCACTATGGTAATTTACTACAATATATTGTATACCTAACCTGTTCCACTGATCTACCACTCTATTTCTTAGCCAATACCAGAATGTTTTGATAATTTATAGTTTGAGATCTGGTATAGGAAGTTCACATTCTTTCAAATTTTTTTTTCCAATTATTCCCTTGATATTCTTGACCTTTCGTTCTTCCAGATGAATTTTGTTATTATTTTTCTTATCTCTATAGAATTATTTTTGGTAGTTTGATACGGCACTGAGTAAGTAGATTAATTTAGGTAGAATTGTCATGTTTATTATATTGGCTCAGCCTACCTATGAGCAATTAATATTTTTTCCAATTGTTTAGATCTGACTTTGTGAGAAAAGTATTTTGTAATTGTGTTCACATAGTTATTGAGTTTGTCTTGGTAAGTAGGCTCCCAAGTATTTTATATTGTTTGCAGTGATTTTAAATGGAATTTCTCTTCCTATCTCTTCCTACTGGACTTTGTTGGTTATACAGAGAAATGCTAATGATTTATGTGGGTTTATTTTATATCCTACAATTTTGCTAAAGTTGTTAATTATTTCAACTAAATTTTAACATCTTTTTTAGTTGATTCTCTTGGATTCTTTAAGTATGCTATCTTATCATCTGCAAAGAGTGACAATTATGTTTCCTCATTGCCTATTCTAATTCCTTAAATTTCTTTTTCTTCTCTTATTGCTATAGCTAGCATTTCTAGTATAATATTGAATAATAATGATGATAATGGACATCCTTGCTCCACCTCTGATCTTACTGGGATGGCTTTTAGCTTATCCCCATATGGATAATGTTTGCTGATGGTGTTAGATAAATACTACTTGTCATTTTAAGAAAAGCTTCATGCATGATCTGCTCTTTAGGACACCATGATGCCTTCTGGAGATCCTCTGTTTTTTTCTTTTTTCTCCACTTAATAGTATTTCAGTTTTTCTAATTCCATGAAAAGATGGTTTTCAACATTCACTTTTATAAGATTTTGAGTTCCAAATTTTTCCCCTCCCTCCACTCCCTCCTCCCCCCTCCCCAAGATGGCAAGCAGTCTGATATATATTATACATATACAATTATATTAAATATATTTCCACATTAGTTATGCTGTGAGAGAAGTATCAGAACAAAAGAGAAAAAACTACAAGACAGAAAAAAAGAGAAAATAGTATGCTTCAATCTGCATCAGACTCCACAGTTCTTTCTCTGAATGTGGATAGAATTTTCCATCATGAGTTTTTTGGAATTGTCTCAGATCATTTGCTGAGAAGAGCTAAGTCTATCAAAACTGGTCATTCCACAATGTTAATGTTACTGTGTACAATGTTCTTCTGGTTCTGCTCATTTTACTCAGAATCAGTTCATGTAAGTCCAGGTTTTTCTGAATTCTGCCTGCTCATCATTTCTTTTTTAAAAATTTTTTTTATTAATTTATTTTGATTTATCAGCAATATGCTTTTGAGTTTAAAATTTTTCTCCCCCTTCCTCCCCACCACCCTCCCCAATCATCATTTCTTACACCACAATAATATTCCCTCACATTCATATACCACAGCTTGTTCAGCCATTCCCCAATGGATGGGCATCCCCTCAATTTCCAGTTCTTTGCCACCACAGAAAGAGCTGCTATAAATATTTTTGTACATGTGGCTCCTTTCCCCTTTTGCCCGTGTTTTCTAGAGGCTCACTGGACCTCTCTTTACTAACAAAGCACAGAATTTCACTGCCCAAGTCCAAGGGATGTAGAGCTTCCTTTCAGGGTCAAAGGAGAAAGGTCTTTCAGATTCTTCACCATTCACTGATCTTGCTATATTGTGAGCAGCTGTGTTTTTTTTCTCCTTTTGAAGCTCAGGAAGACATTTTCCTTTACCCAGCGCTGGGCTACCTTTCCCTTCCCAAGATCACTGGCAGTGCCTCAGTTGAGACATCTGCCAGTTCTTCCAACACTCAGAGATGGGTTCAGGTGAAAATGAAAGCCAAACGATAACTGGGCAGTGTGGCCAGAGCCACAGGACCCGCTGAGACAGAGTGATTGAGAGGGTCCCAGAGAGGAAAAGTGATCTGATGGCAGGAGCAAAGCCAGGGTTGGAGCCCAGGTCCTTGACTCCACACCCAGTGCACCCTCACCCTCCCTTCCCCTGGGAGTAAGACCTTCCAGAAGCAGCCAAGTCTCTCCAAATGACCTGCTGGATGGCGTCTCATCATGGCATGGCGAGTGACCTATGGGACATAGACCTCAAGCCAGTGTTAAGCATTAAGTCTTGCTGGGGACATACACCACAATAACTCAGCGTCCCAAGGCAACTCAGCCACAAAAGCTCATGCAGTTAGGGCAGAGGAGACAGGGAGATGGCTGCAGGTGCAGCACTGTGTAGACAGTATTTCCTCCCAGCCTCCCATCACTGTAGCAGCAGCAGCCCCACCAGGGAGCCAGCAGGTCAAGTCCGCGATCACTGCATAGGGGATCAGGAAGGACACAGCATGCTCCGGGGAGCGGATGCAACTTTGAGAGGTGAGACTCAGACCTTTCTCCTGATCCATAGGACAGTGGACACTGCGGGACGGCAAGGGGGAGTGCGGGAGGATGGAAAACAAGGGTCACTGGGGTCCACACTGGAGCAGAACTCCCAGGGTCTGGGCCAGGGGACTATGAAAGTTCACAGAAGCCTTGATCAGGGAGGCCCATTCGGGCACTTGGAGAGGACTGAGCATTGAGAACAGCTGGTGACAATCCTCGAAGGTCCCCCGGGGCTTCTCCCAGAGACATCTCAGGCTTCCGTGGCTGCCCCTCAGCATGACTCCATTTCATGACAAACGAGCTTTGCGTGTGACCCGTCTTCCTCTTTTTCCCAGTGAGGGCAAGAGCAGAGCACAGTGTTGTTTGGCTGGAGACTGGCGGGGGCTGGGGAATGGGGTATGTGTTGGGGTAGCCTGGAGGGAGGCCTTGGGGCGGACGCTTTCATTTCAGCCTCTCTTCTTGTACAACCCAGAGCCTATGCCTTGCTGGGGTATCTCATTCCAGAGGCCCACATTCCCAGAATTGTTGAGGAGCACACCAGTCTCTCTGAATCCCTGCTTAACAGGTGCACAAACCCACCACCTGTCCAGTGGCCCCTCTGCCTACTGGGCGGCTCACCCGGGCACTGGGCAGGATGCTTCCGGCTCATAGCATCGAAACTGACCGCCGGTGAGCATGGCCAGTCGGGGCGATGCAGGGCTTGTGGGGAATGATGGACGCTGGGCATGAGGGTCTGGGCTGGTCTGCCAAAGAAGTAGGGGCTCTGGCTTAAATCCGCCATTTTGGTGAAACACGCCAATTTTCATTGAGAGTGGCTGTCACCTCTCAGATGCATCCACTCCCTGGGCAGCCTCCAAAGCTTTTCTCTTTGCTCATCAGATCTGGCCTCCCACTATTGGGAATGGAAAAAGTCTCAAAGGCAAGACTGCCCTCCTCTGTCGCCACTTTGTCCTGTCTGTTGAAAAGAAGGAAGATGGAGGCTGCCCCGGGAGGTTTTCAGCCCCTCAAAGTCACTAGGTGGGATGAAAAGTGGCCCAGGACTAGAAGTCCGCTTCCTTCCCTGTGCCAAGGCCCTGCTGGGCACTCAGCCGCACTGGGCACATTGGACCTGGGGCTTCCTCACACTGGGGCCACAAAGATCTCTGCTGCCCACCCTGGACTGAGCCCCCCTCCAGCCTGGCAGTCTCGGGCATCCAGGCCACTGGCAGGGCTAGTCTAGCATGTGTGGGAGAGATGGGAAGGAAGAGAGGAAACGAGCATTTATTAAGCACCTACTATGTGCCAGGCACTGTGCTAAGTGCTTTACAAATATGATTTAATTTAATCCTCCCAACAACCCCATGAGGTTAGTACTATTATTATCCTCATTGTTTTATAGTTGAATGAACAGAAGCAGGCAGAGATGAAGTGATTTGCCCTGGGTCACACAGCTAGGAAATGTCTGAGGCTGGATTTGTACTCAGGCCTTCCAGTTTCCAGGTGGTGCCACCTAGCCGCTTCTTGGGATGGGAAAGGAACATTCCCTTGCCAACCCCCTCCCCATTCCAGAGGTGCCAGTGCTTATCCACATAGCTGTTCCTGAAGGCCCAGGCATCCCCAGCTCTTTGGTGCAGGACTCCAACCTCTCGTAGACCCCCTCCCCCACTGGACCCCATGAGATCCCTCAATTGGTCTGGAAATGCTGCTCTCAGGAACTTTCCATGAGAACAAGGGATATTTTCTTGTCCAAGTGAAAAGATCTCTAATGTGTCTTGGCAGCTTGGACCTAGTAGACCCCCTGTCTGTCTGCCTGTTGTCTGTCTCTGCCTTGAGCTCTCTGTCTCTGTGTGTGTGTCTCTCTCTGTCTCTCTCTGTCTTTCTCTCTCTGTCTCTCTCTCTCTCTCTGTTTCTTTCACACACACAATTTTTCCTTTAAGAATGGGTTATGTATTTATAGAACACACGACATTAAAATAGGCCCTGGTAAATTGGGGCAATTTTTAATTCAAACCAAATAAGGCAGTTGAACAGATGCCTAAAAACCCCCGACTACCAAACCATTCACAGAAACAAACCCCACACAGAGAGAGCAGCGGTGTGTGTGTGTGTGTGTGTGTGTGTGTGTGTGTGTGTGTGTGTCAGATGCTGCCTCACATTCCCCTGGACCCAGACTCCAGAAGCCTCAGTGACCATGAGGTCACAGCAAACTCCAGCAAGAATCCCAGCAGCGATCCCAGGCGGGCAGTGAGGTCAAGCTTGCCCTTGGCCACAGGCAATGGCCCCCAGAGAAAGCTGACCTGGGTGAAGCAGAGAAGGGCCTGCTCCAGCTCTCCAGTTTGAGCCCACGTTAGTCGTCCCACGAGGTCCCTCTCCTTGAACACCCACCTGGTCCTTGTGTGTAGCACCAGGCCCCTGAGGTGTCCTGGGTAGGCCCTAGACACTCCCTAGTGGACTCCAAGGCAGCTCAGTTCTCATGTCTGTCCTTGCCACTTAGCAAGCAGGTTGTCCATGTGAGCCCCTCCCTCAGGTTGTGCATGTTGGGAAGAGATGACGGGGCTTCAGAGGAGAGCAGAGCAGCCTGGGTACCAGGTGGGACAGGAAGCTCAGCAGAACATCAAGGAGGAGGCAAGAACACAAGGCCTTGGACCCCCAGCACAGCCACAGATTGGAGCCCACTGGGGTTTATCTGAACGCATTCAGACCTCTGGCTTGGAGTGAGCTAACCCTGGGATGGCGTATATCCTGATACACGGGCCTTGGGTTTTGCCAGCCCGGGCTCTTCTGTGCCCTTGCTGGGGTGGAGGAGGTTGGGATGATGGAGGTATCTCTGCCCCATGGACATTCTGCTGGGGAGGCTGAGATGACTCAGCGGTCCCTAGGCCACGTGGCTGACCTGACCCATGAGGAAAGGAGTTAGAAAACTCAAACCCAGCCCAGTCTGCAGGTTAGCATGACAACACATCTGAATTTGTCAACAAAGGGGAAATCTAAGGCCGCTCTGAAATTCTGTCCTGCTAGTTGTGTGAAGGGAATAAAAGAGAATTGCACCCTGGGTCCCAAAGGACAGAGCACCCAGCTATTCAGGGAGTATTTGGATGTGGCTGGGGCTTGATTGGAATCCACCAAGAAGTAAGTGGCCAAGGCCTCACTGTGACAGTCCCTGTGGCCAAGGACTTGGGGCCTGGCTGCCATCTTAGGTTTTGCTCATCAGGACCAGAGTGTTCATTTTCAGCTGTCTCACCACCCTGGTCCAAAGAGCAGGAACCGAACGTAGTGGGACAAAGATGGCAGGGTGAGGGGAGGTGGGGCAGGCTGCCCAGAGGGAGCTGTACTGTGACCAAGGACATATGTAGGCAGGAGGAGGTCACACGCACAGCCAGGATGAAAGGCAGCCAAGCCAAGATGGAGAAAACAGGTTCAGGGCCTGGGAAACCAGGATTAATGTCAATCTGAATCAGAAAACAGGAACTCGACTGTGGTTTTCCTTCTCTCTATCTCTGGCAGCTTTCTAGCATGTTCATGGCATTACCAAATTCAAGAAAAGGAAGGGAGCTTTTCCTCTCCGCCGGCTCCTTCCCCACTGCCCACAAACAAGCCCAAGTCTCCTCCATCCTTCAAAAACCCTTCCTGAGCTTACTCCCCTCCCCTCCAGCTGAGGCTCCTTCCTTTCTCAGACGCACTCCTAGAAAAGGCATCTACACTCATGCGTCCACTTCCTCTCCCCTCACTCTCCAAGGGCACCAATGATCTCTAAACTGCCAATCTAGTCATCTTTCCCTGGTCCTCATCCTTCTTGACCTCTTGGCAATCTCTGACTGTTGCCCCACCCCTTTTCACCTGGCTACCCTCTCCTCTCTGGGTCTCTGGGACCTTGCTCCCTCTTGGCTCTCCTCCTCGCCTCACCTGACCACTCCTCTCAGTCCGCTCTCTGCCTGGAGGTGTTTCCCAAGGCTGTCTCCTAAGCTGCCTTCCTTCTCTACATTCTCTCTTAGTGACCTCCTCAAATTCCATCTACTACAATCCCCTTATTTTGTAAATGAGGAAAAGAGGTCCAGGGAGGGCAAATGATGTGTCCAAAGTCACAAGGATAATGTTGGGCTTGAAGTCAGAAAAACCTGGGTTCAAATTCTGCCTCAGACAGCCTGAGCAAGTCACTTTACCTCTGCCTGCCTCTACTTCCTCATCTGTAAAATAGGAATATTATTAGTAAGTAGTAGAGTCAGTACTGGAATCCAGGTCCTCTGGCTCCAGATCTGCCTACCACATTACATTGTCCCCCAGGTGACCGTGGGTATGTCCCTTCCCTCTCTGGACCTCAGTGATCTCATCTGTGAAATGGGGCAGGGTGAGAACAAAGAAGAGAGGATGTTCACCCTGACTGGTCCTCTTCTTCTCCATCCTGTGCTGGCATCTTGGCCCTCCCAGCCCAGATAAGGACAGATGCCTCATGTCACTGAAGGCTTATCGCTTGATCACATCCTTCACTTGGTGTGTGTGACAGTTTGGACCATGAATGAGGCCTAATCATGTAGCAGACTTGGAGGAGACTTGAGTTCAAATCTCACCACCTCTGTGACCTCAGTGGGCAGGTTCCACCCCTTTTGTGGAAGCCTCAGTTTCTCCATCTGTAAAATGAGAAAGGAAACGATCACTGCAGAATAACCCCTCCTCTACCACTTATGAAGTTGCCAGAGGCTCTTCAAGGGAGCACAGGGGCACCTGACCAGGCATCTGAGTGCCTTGTCCAGGGTCCTACAGAGTGACACATAAACCCAGATCTTCCCCAGTCCAAATTCTGCTTTGTCCCGTCTGCCTCTCAGTCTCTCTGGTTCTGTCGTCCAGCTTTGCAGCCAGGCCCGGCATTCACCTGCCACCATGCACGCACACACATGATTCCACGTGGGTGGTGAAACCATGGACATGAGGTTCTGGACCCAAGAAAGGGTCAGGTTGGTCCCAGAGAGTCTTCAAGGCAGTTTCAAGAAGAGGCTCATATGTTCCAGCTTTGTTCAGACCAGCTCCAGGGAAGCCAGAGAGATGCTAGGAGCCAAAGACAGGGAGGGGAAGCAGGGTGCTCAATCCGTCTCTGATTTACAGAGCCTTCACACAGACTCAGGAGACTTTCCTACTGGGACCTCTCTCTTGGCTCAAGCTGGCATCTCTTCTTGGTCCCAGAAAGAATCTCATTCATTCTTGTATTTCCTGGCCTATCCCAATCCATATAACTTCTCTGATTTCTATTTGCTTGGGTTTCCATACATGAGTTTACCAGCTAGTCACTATTTGTGATGGTATTTTGGTGGGAGCCTTGGACCAAGTTAGTGGGTGTAAGCTTGGGGCACCCCTTCCCCCTTAAAGCTAAGGGCTAACCACCAGAGATGGAGATTTTGTTTTGAACCAGACCTGTACCTGAGACTGACAATATTGGGGGTGGGGGTCCTGTAGCTCTCTCAGAGACTGGAGACAAGAGCACACAGCTTGGTGGCCTTTCCCTTGCTCCCCTCAGGGCAGGAATCATCACCTCTCTTAGGAAGGGCTGGGTGAGGTTCCAGAGCCATGTCTCAGTGAATCTCCAGAGCCCTGGGTAGACAACCCAAGCAGACACACCAATCCAACAGTGTGGGACACACCATCCGACATCATAGTGATATAAGTGGCCTGTTTACAACATCTCGGGATGTAACGTGTTCTCTCACTGTAAACTAGATCAACTCTCAGCCCGTCCTTGTGCTGGGGTTCAGACAGTTCACACAAAGCCCTCAGCACAGAACAACAAAGCCAAAACTTTCCATCCCGGCTCAGAACAAAGCATCTTCTTGTGTGAGGGATGACAAAGGGAGCGGCTGATTGTCCCCCGCCCCCGCTGTGCTATCTTTGCCAGTCAGTCAGCAGCTTCGTGGTTGCTGTAGTCCTCTACCAACATGTCAGCCTTCTCTGCATCACCAGGATGGCACAGCCAGGAGCAGCTCCATCAGGGAATCATGTCAAAAGCACAGTCAGGAACCGAGCAGAGCATTCTCTGGCATGAGCTGGGCAAGCTCAGCAGAGCAAAGGGCACTGGGCAATACTAGCAGGCTCTGACCCAGGGCCCCTCCTGTGCCATCATGTAATATCATGGGCAGCATCAGCTGGGGGGGAGGTGCCCACAGGTGCCCACATGCTGACTGCTGTGGACAGCTCCTGGAGCTTTGGGTCTCACGTGGCTATCTGGATAGCCCTGGGCAGTGTTCCCTTTACAGGCAAGGGGAGAGTCATACATTCCCACAAGTCATGTGAGAGGCAGGGTGGTATGGTGGCGAGCACGTTTGCCCCAGAGACAAGACAACTGGGCTCAAACGCCACCTCAGGCACTCACTGGCTGTGTGACCCTGGGCAAGCTAGGGTGCACAGTGGACAGAGCACAGAGCTAGAGTCAGGAAGATCCAGGTTCAAATCCAGCATCAGACACTTACTAACAAGTCCCTTAACCTCTGCCTGATGCCTCAGTTTCCTCATCTGTGAAATGTGGATGAAAAGAGCACCTGACTCCCAGGGTTGTTATGAGGATCAAATGAGTTATTCAGAATGTGCTTTGCAAATTTTAAAGTTCTATCTAAGTGCTAGGTATAATAATGATGATGACAAGCATTTAGATAGCGTGTTTAGGTTTGCAAACATTATTAAGATCCATAACCATTCTTGAACTCAGTTTTCCCATCTATAAAAAGGAATGATAACAGAAATACAGCCTACCTCATAGGTCGTCATAAGAAGAGCACTCTATACATCTTAATGCAAGATGGGAATAGGAATTATTGTGGTCTTTACAGGTGCCCAAATCAATGTTCACTGGCATCGAGGGCCCGCTCAAGCTCCTTCTCCTTGAAAATATCATTGAGGGAATTGGCTGTATGATTCTAATCCAAGAGATGTGGACTTTGGTTTGGAGGCGATCCCCACAGACCTCCCACTCTGAGGCCCCAGGGTGACGTAGAGGTGGCCCAGGGCCTCAAAGGTTGTGCCAATCAAGCACAAGCTCTGGCAGGGTCCATCATGTTAGAAAGTTTTGAGTCCAGTGCCAGCAGAAATAATGCATCTTCTGGGCAGAACCAACCTCAGTAAGTCCAGAGAGGCTGGGCAAAATGCATCACCTGCCCAAGAACCAGTTGGCTCACCCCTTGGCCATGCATCTATGAAACAAAGACAGAGACAAAATGATGCCCTGTCCCATCCAGCCCATTCTACTTCCACATTGATGGTGTCAGAGGTAGAACATGATAATGAGGGGTGATAAGGACTTCCATTTTTATATTATCCATCAATATTAATGTAGCAATTACTACTCTAATGGTATGGTTCTTGTCTCATGGCTAACATTGAACTGCAAGCACTGAATCCCAGCCATCTTGGCATTCTCTCTTCACACAAAGCCACTAGGCAGAAGAAAGTCACAGCTGAAGGGTAGGATAGCTCACAGATTCTGCCTGAAGAGGCAAAGCAAGGTCCTAGATGAACTGGTTTTACCATACATCCAAAGGCAACAAGAAATTTCATTTCATGGATAATCTTGTATTGTGCTTATGATAAATATTTGCAGAAAAGACCATCATGAAAATATCTGCACCTTATTGCCAACATCAATTTCAGAGAATGAGGAGGCAAAGAAATTTTATGGAGAGCTCAGTGAGATCCTCCAAATGAATTCAACATACACTCTGACAGTCAGTGACTCCAATGCAAAGGTGGATAGAAGAGAAGACAGTGAAAAATGTGTTGGAAAAGATAGTGCTGGAGGAAGAAATAAGAAAGGGCAAAGTCTTGAAAACTGCATAGAAGCTTCCTACCAGTCAAATATAAATACTTTCTTCAAGAATATATTTGGGAGTCGTTGGACTTTAAAAAAAAATCACAAAACCCCCAAACTGATTGTATCTGAATGAACAAGAAAAGACTCATTATTGATGTGGGAGTTATTTAGGAACCTTCTGTCTGGGAAAAAGCAGTCATATCTACTGATTTCTTAGAGCAAAGGCCAAAAAGAAAGTAAGAATAAAAATGAGAAGAGATTATGGTGTGTTATTGAATCAAAAAATAAGAAGCAAATAGAAGAACAGATATTGACACAGGCTTGCACTATTCCCTAAGGAAGTTCAACCTTCCGAAGTCCATCACCACAACGAAGAGAGCAAAAGAGCCTAGAAACTGCTTCCGTTGATGAACCCTTGACCTCCTTGTCTGGCAGGAACATGGCAGTTGGGATGCAGAGCATGACTTATCTGTAAAATCACAGAGAAGGATGGAAGAAGATGAGTGACATCACCTTGTAAAACAGTAAGCAGAAATCGAGACTAAAAATGTGCAGAGGGACCCCACTAGGCAGTTAGTCAAAGTGCATTTAAGCTGAAAATGAAAGAAGAAAACAAAGCCAAGGTGAAGAGCATGACTAAGAGGTTTATAACAGACTCTTCTACATCAGGAACAGTGGAGCCTCCACATCTGGAGTCTCCCACATGCTGTGTGAAGAGGTGGGAAGACCACTGGAGAAAACTCCAGGGGGAGGAGGAGCTGCATCATCCTGACATGTGCAAGGGAAGCCAGTGCTGAAGGGACCCTTTGGGGCTTCTGGTCAGTTGGTGGCACAAAAGGTCACTGAGCAGCCCTGCTCTCCCAGTTACAATAATTGGCCAGGAAAAACTGGGTAAAGTCACCAGGGAGAGAGAATAGTGATCCAGAAATCCAAAGAGAAATGAGTATAAGCTCATTCATCCAGCCCAGGAAAGCACAGAAAGACAGCCCAGAGCCTAGAGGACCCCCCCCCCAGGCCAGGGGGAGCACAAATAAATAAGAAGTCTGACAGCACTCTGACCAGCCATAGTCCAGGGCACTCCAAATCTCCAGATTTGCTTCCCAAGAAGCTGGGGCCCATGAGGCTCAGACAAAGAAGTTTCTGGGGAGGGGGTCAGAAACCTGGGGATCAAAGCGTGAACATGGGGCCAGGCAGGAGGCAGAAGATCTGACTACAAGGCCCACAGAGCCTCAAAGTCCAGAGTACTCTGACCTTTGAGGCTCCTGGAGCCTTGAAAACCAAGACACTCTGAACCCAGACAAATCAGGGGATAGGGATTGTAAACTCATTAGTGATCTGAGTGCAGATCCTGGGAAAGTGGGGGAGCCATCAAAGGCAGGAACAAGGAGGGCCCATCCAAGAGGGTAGAACTAAGGCAGAGCCTGGACCTGGCACGAACACCCAAGCCAGGACCAAAGATTGGAGGCAGGACGAAACCAAAGATGCTGAGTGACAATACTATTAAGAGCAGACAGCTGACATTTATATGGTGTTCTAAGGTTGCAAAGCACACACATGTGCATGTAGATTACAACCATAGGTGATCATATATATTTAAATACATAACCTCATTAATTCCCCACAAAAACTGGGTGAGGCAGCTGTTGTTCTTATGCCCAGAAGTGAAGAAATGATGAAATCCAGAAGAAAATGATTCAGCAACACTTCCAAGCAGACAGAGCTGCACAGAAAAAAGAATTTGGCTGGGCCACCAGAACTCCCAGAGTTCCTGGAAGAAATGAAGCAAGAGATAAAAAAAGGAATGAAGTGATAAGTGAAATGAGTTCTGGAGGAAAGAATCAGGAGAAGAAATAGCTTAGAATTGAGGGTTGAGAAGACAACATTTTCATGGTCCCTGTTAAGGGACTGGTTCTCAGACCAGAGTGGAGGACACTTGGAAACCTAATGAACCTTATTGTGTGCAGGAGGGGAAAAACAACCAAGAAAATGTAACTGACTATCCACGCCCTGATGAGCTTCTTTATGAGAATAAGCTGAACATGTGGCAGCTAGGTGGCACAGTGGATAGAGCACTGGCCTGGAGTCAGGAGGCCCTGAGTTCAAATCTAAACTCAGACACACAACACTCACGAACTGTGTGACTCTGGGCAAGTCACTTAACCCCAATTGCCTCACCAAAAAAAAAAAAAAGGAGAGAGAGAATAAGCGAATACCTATCAGTTCAATTCAACTAGTATTATTAAGTTCCTACTGTATGCAAGAGCCTGGGAGAGGCTCAAGGAATATAGACACAAAAATAAAAGTCAATCCCTGCCCTCCAGAAGTTTCCATTCTCCTGGGGGCCATACAAGCTGGACCCAAGTAAGTACAAAGCCTGTGCAGTCATACACAGGGAAATGGCAGATCAATGTGGGGACCGGGAAAGGCCTTGGGTAGGAAGGAGCTGAGCTGTGCTTGGAGGGAAGTACGAGATTCTGAGAGGTGGAGGTGGGGAGGAAGTGCCCCCCAGACATGGAGACCACCAATGCAAAAGCCTGGAGGTGGGAGATGAAATATCCTGGATGGGGAGCAGTAGCCATTTTCTAAGATTATAAGTTGCAAAGATGATGGTGATTTCTTCACTGGAAATTTCCTACACCAATGAAATCCCAAGTCCAGACCAAAAAAGAGAAGGGAGGGACAGAACGGCAAAACTGGATGGAAAACTTAGCCTCAAGAAGACCTGGGTTCAGAGAAGAATGGCAGCCCTGCTTTGGCAGAGGAAGAGTGCTCACCAGGAGGTCCCTACCCTAATGAAATCTTCCTCTGAACAAAATTAAAAACATTAAGTGGGTTGGGAAAACCGACCCTTCCCCCCATACAAGATGGTGCAGGTGTAGTTAGATGGCAGTTCATCTGAAAAAGATCTGGAGGCTTGAATGAACCACAAGCTGCATATGGGTAAACAGTGTGAGGTGGCAGCCAAGAAAAAAAATGAGTTGTTGGGCTGCATCAAGAGGGGCACAGGGAGCTCTGCCCTGGCCTGATGTGCTGTGATAATGGAAAGAATAGCCAGCATTTGTCCAGCACTTTCAGGTTAATGCTCGACAAATATTACCTCCCGTCATCCTCGAAACAACCCTGGTGCTGTTACGATCTCCATTTTACAGCTGAGGAAACTGAGGCAGGCAGCAATGAACTGACTTGCCGGATCTCACAGCTCGTGTCTGTGTGCACCGTGGCTCCCCCAGCTGCCTTATTCCATCTAGAACCATTTATGATCGATGTCATTGTGTTTGATTTGGGTGCATCACGTTTGAGGAAGGACTGCGGGAAGCTGGGGCATTTAGGGGACAGCTGGGATGCAGAAAGACTTCCCCTTTACGCCACGCTGTTTCTGCTTGGTCCTGGAGGTCTGAACAGGACCAATGGATGCAAGCTACAGGATGCAAATTTAGGAAGGAAAACCTTCCCGAGGAGAGCGAGAGAGAAGCTGCCCCAAAGCGCAATGGTCTGTGCGCTCCCTCCCTGAAGGTCTTCGGCCCGAGGCCGCACGCCTCCTCCTTGGCTTTGTGGCAGGGACGTTCTCCAGGGCGAGGACCCTTCCAGGTCCGAGGGCCTGAGATCCCGACATGTGCCAAGGATATCCCTAGGCCAGGGGAAGCTGGTCCCCAGATCCTGACTCCCCAGGCGTCCACGGTTTCCCAGGTTTCTCGCTTTCCTCTCCGCTCTTGGTTAACCATTTCAAATGAGAGCCAAGGAATTGCTCGCCACCTCCGCCTCGGAGCGAATGATAATAAACATTTAAGAATTCAGTTTTTGACAGGCATAAAACCACTGAAAATCCATTTCTCTGTGGAGTGCCGGGGGAACAGCTGCAGCACAGGCTCCCGGTGACTCACCCCACCCCCGCTCGGAAGCCGTGTGGGGCTGGGGCAGTAGAGAACATCCCCAAGCTTGTCATCCACTCAGCCCTGAATTTTACAGATGGGGAAACCAAGGCAGCCCAGAGAGTCCTTGTAGTACTGGGTCGTATGCCATCTGGGCTCTACCCATGGTGGAACAGAAGCTAGGGTAGCCTTGAGGCAAATTCAGGCTCCTTTGTTGAATTCTGGGCTTTTCCCGAGATGCCCACAGGACTGTGTTCAGAGAAAGGCAGGTGGGTGTGTTTAGGTGTGCTAGCAGGATTCACACCTGTGTCAGCAGGTGGGGAGTTTGGGCGAACACACCTACGGGGACTCCCTTGTCCCAAGAGCAGTGAACTTGGTAAGCCTTTCCCTGGGTCAGCTCAAGGTCCGCCTTCTACAAGAAGCCCTCCTGAGTTCTTTCTAATCCCTGAAAAGAATAGATGCATGGACCTTGCTTTCCTCCAGAGCAACGTCAGCTACCTGAGCAAAGGGCCTGTTTACATTTTGGCTTCATATGGCCAGGCCTTAGCACAATGCCTGGTACTAAGCAGTGCTTAAGAAATGCTGTTGGAATGAAAATGTCAGAGTGAGAAACCCAGGGTCCTCTCCTCCTCTACCAAAGTGGGAGAAATGATGACTGGCAGTGACTAGGACTGGGAGATCAGGAGTCCTGGGGAAGGGGAGGAGAAAGAGGGAGGGAAAAGGAGAGGGGAAGGGAAAGGGGAGAGACAGGGGAGTGGGGAGGGAGAGGGAGGGAAAGAAGAAAGGACAGAGGGAGGGGGAGAAAAAGGAGAGGGAGGGAGGCGTGAAGGAAAGGGCTACAAAAGGGGGAGAGAGGGAGACAGAGAGGGAAAGAGGAGAGGAGGAAGAGGAAGAGAAGAGCGGAGAAGGGAAAGAGGAAGGGGAGGGAGGTGAGGAAGAATAGAGTGAGAAGAAGACAGAAAGGATGGGAGGGAGGGGGGAAGAAGGAGGAGGAAGAGAGAGAGAGAGAGAGAGAGAGAG
This sequence comes from Vombatus ursinus, assembly GCF_900497805.2. Lineage (NCBI taxonomy): Eukaryota > Metazoa > Chordata > Mammalia > Diprotodontia > Vombatidae > Vombatus > Vombatus ursinus. The sequence continues at coordinate 11,368,780 of NW_020946652.1, read as the reverse complement.
AGAGAGAGAGAGAGAGAGAGAACCATTGCCCTCAGGCCTGTGCTGTAATCATACCAATACTAGATGACAATGAACTCATATTTCAAAATGTGCAGATCAGTTTACATGCATCATCTCATTTGATCCAAACGTCCCAGTGAGGTTCCTTTGTGGGAGGCAACATAGCCTAATGAGCAGAGCACTGGACCCAGGGTCAATCTAGTCTAAGTTCAAATCCTGATGCTGCCACCGTGTATGACCATGACACAGTCATTATCCTCAGAGCCAGTTTCCCCATCCATAAACTGAGGGTGCTGATGCCTGTAGTAAATACCTCACAAGATGATTGTGATGATCAAATCATCTCATGTATGTGAAGGGTTTTGTGAACCTTCCAATGCTGGAGATAAACCCTGACTATGACCATATCTCATTCTGCAGGTAGAAATGAGCAAGTATCATTATCCCCATTCTAGAGATGAGGAAATTGAGGCTCAGAGAAGTTAAATGACTGACCCAGGATCACAAACGCATTTAATGTCAAAACTGAAACTTGAATCCAGGTCTGTGACCCAGTGGATAGAGTGCTGGGCCTGGAGTCAGGGAGAACTGAGTTCAAATCTAGCCTCAGATACTCCTTTAGCTGTGTGATCCTAGGCAAGCCACTTCACGGCTGTTTACCTCAGTTTTCTCAGCTGTAAAATGGAGATAATAATAATACCTCCCTTTCCCAGGGTGTAGTTGTGAAATCCAATGAAATAATCATTGTAAGGCACTTAGCCCAATGCCTGGCACACGATCGGGGCTTAAATAACTGCTTCTTCCCTTCCCTGTTCACTTGCCCATGGCACCTGCCACGTTTTGATTTTTACGTCCATTTTGGACAGGCACCCATATTTCTGACTGCCTTGGCAGCTGAAGGCTCCTGTTCCCTAGCATTCCACAGCTTTAGCGGCAGGATCTTTTCTAAGGAGCTGCCAGGTCCTGCCTACCACCCTCATCAGCATGTCTCTGACAGGTACCAACGCTTTTTTTTTTGTAGTACATAAAAAATGAGGCATAATCTTTGCTGTCACATTATCTGTTTTCTTTGTGAGCTCAGTCAACAGGGCCATCCGGCAGTCCTTTGGCCAGTGCTGTCCCCACTCGCTTCAGCCAATGGCCAAGCAGGTGCACTGGGCTGCAGTGGGCCTCCTGTCATCACTTATTTGCTTTCCATGGACATTTTTTTACCCTATAGGGGACTCCCCCTTCCATAATCTAAGCAGATCATATTCAAAACTTAAAACTGCATCATTTTTGTTCAATTGTCTTTGTATTGACTATCTACAGTCCCCCTCGGTGTTCCACTATGGCATGAAAGTATGACCCAGGGGTCTGGAAGGCCCTTCGAGGACGAGCTGGCTTCAGGTGCACCCTTCCACCTCTTCCTCCAAACCTATTCTTTGTCCTTGCCATGACCTCCAGTTTCCCCCATCTCTCCTTCTCCCAGGCCACCAAGCGACGATGGAAATATCACTGGATCTGAAGTCTGAGGACCTGGGTTCCGGCCCGGACTTTGCTACTTAGCTGTTTACTGCCTTGTGACCTTGGGCAGGTCATTTCCTCTCCCATCCTCAGCTTCCTCATCTACAAAATGAGGAGATTGAACTCACTTTCCTCCCAGATCTCTGCTGGCTCCAAATCTCAATCCTTTGATCTCTGACCCCTGCTCTGGCTTCACATCGGTCCACATTTTTAGGCGTCACCTACACACCGTCCACCACATGTGAAATCCCTTGTCCCCTCCAGGGCTCTTCCTCCGTGGAATGCCCCATCTCAGCGGCTCATGCCCCCGACATTCCATCAGTGAATGAGTGTGGCAGTGTCCTGAGCATATACTGGTCTGGCAAGCTATTCACACATGTCGGGGACCTGGCATCTTATCCTCCTTGGGACGTGGGTGGATGCCGGGTGTTCCCTGGTCAGCCCCTGAGAAGGTCTCAGTCTAGCAAGAGCTAGCACTCACGGAGCCCAGCAAGGTCAGCAAAGCACCTTCCAGGTAGTGCAACTACCCGTGAGGCAGGAGGGATTAGGATCCTTATCCACGAGACAGGATGCATGCTGTTAGAGAGAGACAGCAGAGGAAATGGAGCTGAGTGGAGGCGATGTGCTCAGAAGCTTGGCCACGATGGGAAGGTGAAAGAGGATAACCTTTGAGGAGGACAGGGAAGCTACGGGATGGATTCTTTAGGTTAAAGGATCGAAGGTCAATGCAGAGGGAACAGAAGGAAAAGCTGGATCACCTGGGGAGATGGCCCTGGGCTCTCCCCTACCTGATGTCTGCAGGGTCCTGGCTGGCTAGGCATCCTGGCCCAGGGGCCTGGGCTGGTGCAGGCACTTGGTGGGGCAGCCCCCATTCTTTTTCTGATTTCCCATGGCTGCTGATAGGCAGGGAAGGAGGAAAGTGCCAAGCAGAAGTCAAAATGAAAATGCAGGAAAAGTGAGACCATTCAGCCCTTCTGATGCACTTCTCTTCGGAGGCCTTTCTTATGACTCCCAGAATCTTCAGGAAAACAAATTCCAGCTTTGGGTGGGAGTTTACAGCCATTTGCTCTCTAGGTCCTCACAATTCTGTGAGATGGTGTTGGTATGACCCCCACTTTACAGATAGGTCCCTGAGGCTCTCCTTAAAGTGCTCTCTCAGGGGCTATCAGCATTGCTTATTATCACCATGATTAATATTAGTATTACTAACCCATCCATCACAGAAAAACCAGCATTCGCCTCGGCCACTGCCTCCTCTGCTCCTGTGCCATTTGGGGGCCCCTCCGAAGCTCCATAGCTGATCAAACAAGACGGCTTGTTAATCCCCTCCCAAGAGACCCCAATCCCTTCCCTTCAGATGGTGCTTGTCAGTGAGGGAGAGAGCTGGCTGTTCGCCCTAATGAATATTTACCTTGTTCTGAGCCGTTACTCTCTCCTTTTACTGACTTTTTTTTTAAAGAAAATCATGAAGCTTCTTTCCTGGGACCTAAGAAGGTTTAAATATTAATAAGCACAAGAGATTGGCAGCATTCATATTTCTTTTAATTGAAGCTTCTTGGAGTTATTGCCTAGAAACCTGGCTGATAAAATGACAGCAGATCCCATATGGAGCAAATTCAGCTTGAGCAGATCAGTGCCTGGAGTTGACCCAGGTTGCTGCCCAGGCTGCATTGACAGCATTGAAAGGAGCAGCCTCATCTCCAGATGCCCTGGTCTCACCAAAGAGCATGACTGAGGGAGGGCCAAAATGGCGGCTGTAGATCTATTTACCCACAAGTTGAAGGTTGCTATGTGCACTGGGGGAGCAAACTATGGCCCAGGGGAGTGACTGCTTTATTCCTGGAACTGTGAGAGAGGATCCTGCATGGGCAGGATGGTAAAGATGGACCTGCCTGCATTGGGGTAGAGATGTGTCTGTAGGCAGAAGACACATTGGCTTCCCCCTTAGCTGTCTGATGGTGCATATACATTTATGGATGCACACACACACACACACACACACACACACACACACACCTTTATACCTTGTAAGAAGGGACTAAGCAGGGTGAAGGGTTATGGCAAGCCTTCAAGGCCAGCCAGAGCCCAGTTGGAGCCCTCCTCAGCCTCCTCCACCAGCTGTAATGTTCAGAGATCTGCAGGTGGAGACAAGACTGTACCTTGTCCCCCAATCTAAATGAGACACTAGAAATCCCTCAGTGGAGAATAAGAAGTGGAAAGTGGAAAGTAAGAGCTTACAATGGAGCCTCAGATAAAGAGGCTGAGAGGCTGAATCCATGGGCCCTGGATGGCTGCCTTCTCCATGCCCAACTGAAACTGGGTGTTAGAAGGCTGTCAGCACAGGGTACCTGCTGGTCCAGGGGAGCATGTCTCTCCTTCCCCACAAGGCAGGTCATTGACCCACCAATTTTGGGGGGCAAGAACCAGGGTTTATTCCAGGACCAGTGGTTCACACCACAGCATAAGTAAAGCTTATGTACAAATATGGCTTGTTATTTTACTTCTGGAGTGGTCAGAGGCTCAGCCAATGACAACCCAATGTGTCTCAGAGCCCATGATGGCACAGTGAAAACTAGGAACCCCGATGTGTTAAGCTCATCAAAGGATGATAGTCAGTGGGTACAATTCTGCCGATGTGTGACTGATCCTTGTGGGCATGCTAATGCTAGTGCTGGGGCACAGCCCCTGGGGTGCCCTGAGGGACTCAGGAAGCCTCTGGTGGGGAGGAGAGAAAAGATAGTACAGTGGAGGATCTAGGCTCAGGTCCCACCCCTGACCCATACTAGCTGTTGGCACTGGCCTCAGCACTGAGAATACAGAGACAAAGAGAAAGCCCATCCCTGTCCTCAATGGCACATAAAGGGAACTGAAAAGGGGGAGGGGGAGAAGGGAAGTGGCCAAGGTCAGGGGACTGCAGCCTGGGCCCTCTCAGTGCCACAAGAGCCAGGTAGAACGACTGCCTGTCTGGCTCAGGAGAGGACAATTCTATACTGATAAAACCATGGCCTGACTCTAAGGAATAAATGAATGAATGCTGGCCCCAGTGCCAAGTTTGGGGCTTGGGTTTGAATCTTGCTCCAGGCGCCGCAACATTCCTCCTCTGTAAAATGGGGCTCAATGGACATTGGCTCCCCTCCTTTGTAAACCTTGAAATGTTACAGGAGATATTTCCATCCTGGCCCAAGCAGCAGCTCAGCTCAATCCTCAGAGAAATCCACATGAACTCCAAGCTTGGAGTCTCCGTGGTACGAGTGGAGCATGGGATGGGGCCTTGGGGATGCTCAGGCACTGCCCATCTGCTCAGCAGGATTGTCTGGGAAAGGCACTGAGGGGGCACAGCTGCAGTCTGGCTGGCTGGCCTACCGGCCTCTGGCCTCGACTCTGTTTGATATCTTTGCTTTTCTTCTTCCCAGTTTCAGTTATTTCCTTCCCAGCCCAGTACAGCCAGCTGGACCATTTCCAGGGACTGAGTTCATTTTACATCTTCTTCAGCCCCAAGGAAATTCTCCTAGCTTCTTGGGGTGGGGGGAGATGAACCAGAAGTGGGGGTGGGGGTGAGGGAGAGCCTGCTCCTAGGAAAGTGTCCACCTCTGCAGCCAGGCTCAGGGAGTAGGCAGCCTCAGAGACCTGGGAGAGGGACTCTTCAAAATCTCCGAAGATATGTTGGCAGAGAATAAGCAACAGGTGCAGAAGGTAGCACATTTCACTGAGATTAAGTCATTCTTAAAGACAGTGATTAGATTCTGGCCAGAGCAAGCAGCCTCCCAGGCAGTGCCTGGTCTCTCCCATTACTAGCTGATCTCAGGAAAGACCAGACTTCACGGCTGTGGAAGGAACTTTGGTTCCCCATCACTTCTGCCACTAAGTAAAACTCCGTATTTTCACCAAAACAAAACAAACAAATAAAAAACCCTCTTACTGACCATCCCTCAGCCCCGTCTGTTAACATGGAACCTCTTAAAATCTTACCATGATGCAGATTTGTGTGTGTGTGTGTGTAGATAGATGCATGCAGAGAACAGAAAATGTTGTGGATTCTCAAAGCCATCGCTTTCCTTAACAACAAAACCGCCTCTGTACTACGGTTTTCAAATGGCCTTGTAATGAGGGGAGGGCTAGAGTCTGCTTTGGATGCCAGTCAGCTGTGAAGTTCAGAATCTACAATTCAGGAGACAAAAACCACTTTTGGTCCTTTTGTGAAATAAAAGGAAGAAAAATGAAGGAATGTGAGCCGTGGAGATTTCCACCTCTGAGAGCTGTGCACCATCATTCCCCTTGATCCGAACACTAGACAAGGACTCGTCCGAGGTTAGGTTTGACCTGGCTTGGAAAACCAGGTGGGCAAGTATCCTGGGAGAAGGAGGCTCTGCTCTGGGGGGCATGCCCTGAATGTGGATGCAAATGAGCTGGTGTGGATGTCTACATTCTACCTCATGCACCCCATAGTCCAGCCAAACCGGCCTCCTGACTGTTCCTCACAAATAACACTTTATCTACCACCTCTGTAGCTTTGCCCCGACTGTTCCCATGTCTGGAATGCCCTCCCTCCTTCTCTCCCCAAAACCCCTTCTTCTTTGACAAAGCTCAGCTCAACTGCCATTCTCTTGTTCAGTCGTTCGACTCTTCATGACTCCATTGGGAGTTTTCTTGGCAAAGACACTGGAGTGATTTGCCATTTCTTTCTCCAGATCATTTTACAGGTGAGGAAACTGAGGCAAACAGGGTGAAGTGATTTGCCCAGGGTCATATAGCTAGGAAGTGTCTGAGGCTGGATTTGAACTCGGGAAGACGAGTCTTCTTGACTCTAGACCAGGAGTTCTATGCATTATCGTGCCCCCTAGTGGTCATCCTTTACATGACGTCTTTCCTGCTAGAGCTTCCCTCCCCACCTCCCATTCCCCCAATACCTTTTATTGTTTGGTTTCTCTTTTGCAGCCACCCTTGCTTTGTGCTTCAGAGCTATATTTCAAGAAATCATAAATGAAAACTGCACAAGACAAAAGTAAAGTGTCCCAGCTCTTTGAAAAAAATATTTTTAATCTAAAAACCATCCAGCCCCCAAATAACTTCCAAAATATAAGTGACCAAAAACTGTTGCTGTCATTGTTTGTCCTTCATTCTGGAAGGGGACCGACGGCATCATGAGATTGATGTCCTGACTTGCATGTGAGTGGATTTGAATGAGGCAGACTTGACCCTAGTGGGGAGCCAAGGGGATGCTGCCGCCGCTGCCGCTGCTGCTGCCGCCGCTACTGCGGCTGCTGCTACAAGGCCCAGAAAGGCAGTGACTGGGAACACCCAGGACAGGGGCATTCATATTTACCCTCCCTGAATCCCATCTGCCATTCTGATCTAAGCCTTGTCTGGGAGGCGGTCTGACCAATGGGATGGGAGCACAATGGGAGCACGTTTGAAGCATCGAATAAACAGTGCCCAGAGTGAGCCATCCACCAAGGGCCGGAGCCAAGGAAGAGTCTGTTCCTCTGAGAGCTGAGAGCAACCCGAGAGCTTAGGGTGCCCTCTGGAATGGGCTGGGTCACCTATCGGTTCCCTCAAGTAGCCTCCCTTTGGTAAGGAGTAATGTTTCTTTATTACTACCGTCTGTGATCATCATGAGTAACACTTCTGTAGTAACAATGAGTAACTTTGCATTAGTAACCATTAGTAACCTTTTGGTTTCCCTCACACCTCCTCCTGTTGCCTTTACCTATCACAAAGTCTGTTTTCACTCTGTCCTTGAAGAGTGTGGCTGCCATATTCTGGGGGAGGAAGGCAGTGCCTAATGTTGTGGGAAACAGCCAGTGGGGGGGGGGGGGGGTTGGAAAGAGGACAAGAAGAGGACCCCAGCTCTGGCTTGGCCAGTGACCAGCTATGGGAGCCTCAGTTAATTTATCACCTTCTCTGAATTTCAGTGCCTTCTGTAATGGGGGTCATGCCTCTCCTACTCACCTGACATGGCCATCACGAAGCTGTAATGGAAGGATGAGTGGGAAAGGGCTTGGAGAGGCATTGAGGGGGGGTGGGTGTCAATGGCTACCCTGCCCCAGCTCATTTTCTCTCCTAGGGGGTGGAGCACCACCTTCTCTCTGCACAAGGACCTCTGTGTTTTCTGCATCACAGGGAGCAGGGTCCCAGGCTCACATTTGGTGAGAGCCTTTGTCTAAGCCTTAGGCTTCAAGACTAACACAGTCATGATCACCTTCACTCAACAGACAAGTACATTGAGGCACAATCTGGCCAGGCCCTTGTTCTGCTCTCCCAAGGAGTGTTGGAACAGGTGCAATTAGAAGGTAGGATTGGCCTTCTTTTTAGGTCCTTAGACTTTCCCTCCATGAGTTGGCTTCATCTGTCATGTAGACTGGGAGATAAATCTGGTAGACATAGATGGGAGAGAATGAGAGGGATGTTTTTCTAGACGTGAGTATTTATTGAGCATTTACACAGAATAAATTTGATTCCATGAGGGAAGTCATCATGGCACCATGGGCCACATCAATGAATGACATCCTCTGCAATTGCTCAATGTCTAGATCATTGGATTGGCACTGACCAGGACCAGGAAAGGAAGAGAGAGGAGAAAGAGGAGAAGAGAGGAGTGGTGAGGAAGAGAAGAGAGGAGTAGAAAGGAGAGGGGGGAAAAGGAGGAGAGGAGAAAGAGGAGAGGGGAGGAAGACGAGAGGGGAGGAAGATGAGGTGAGAGAAGGGAAGGGAGGAGACACAGGGGAGTGAAGATAGGGAGCAGATGTGTGGTGGAGGCCAGGGTCAAAGCTAGGCAGTGTAGTGGGCAATGAGGCCATAGAGGAGAAGCCTGGGCACCCAGCCCTTGGTCAGGACTAGCTCCTGAGCAGGAAGGATGCACAGCTGGGCAAAGAGGCTGTGTTGCTCACACACCTGCAGGTTTTTTTCTTCCCAACCACCACCAGGGAGAACAGTGAATGTGCTCATTCATCTTCCCTCTTTGATGTGAAGGAAAATCACAGAGTTTTTCTGAATATCTTGAGCCCTAGAGGGACATTTTCTGCCCTGAGAAAAAGAGAGATGAGTGAAAGCGGGCAGGTCAGTCCAGGGGCCTGTGAGACCAGGTGAGTTATCAGACCTGGGGGAAAGGCAGATGAAGGACAGTGAGAGAGTGCTGAGGTCCCAGAGCCTGGGTGGGTCACTGTGCTGTGGAAGACAGTGAGGCATGGGGGTTTCCATGAGGAGTTCTTACGCACCTCCCCACCAATCCAGGGCAGCTTGATTCCCTCCAAGTCCACACCTTGGGACAAAGCTCTTTTCACTCCAGGTTAGTCACTGCTCTGATGCTAAAGAGTCAGAGGAACTGGTTCAAATTCCAGCTCTCCCGCTTCCTGCCTTTGTGACCCTTGGCAAGGTGTTTCACTTCCTGGGCCTCATTTTCCTCATTTGTAAAATGAAGAAAGATTGGCTCAGTAGACATGTAAGTCACAGATTAGTCTGGCAGGACAGACGGAAATGAAAGAGCTGTCTCCCCTTCAGAAGGATCCCTATGTCATTGTGGACACTCTACTGACAAAAGGAAGGGGGATATGAGAAGGTGGCCGTTCAAAAAACCTCATCCCTGATGATTACCAGTGCCTGGGAAGCCTCCAGCAACCACCTCAGCCTTGGGCCTCCAGGCCCTCGAGACTGTTAGTAAGCACCTTTCTGAACCAGAGCTCATGAGCCCCCACTGACATGTTTGCTTTTACCTGTCATTCAGAAGACACCCAATTCCAAGCAAAGGTATTTAATTAAATAGCAGAGGAATAAAATGTACAGAAGATTCCCCTCATAAACCTTGATCTCCCATGCCAACAGATATGTAGACACACCATGAGAAAGTCATCCTTCCAAAGGGACCATAATGAGGCACATGTATGAGGAGTTCATGTGACCACACCACCCATGTGGAGGGAGATTCCACACCTTCAGTCCTGCAGAGCTGTGATACCTTTTGTGGGTCTTATTGGCTGCTCTCTGCTGGGGACCATATGGCTGCTCCAGAATGAATCAGCTTCTGACTAAACATCACAGGTTCACCATGGTCCAGCACATCTGGACTATGACTGTAAAGGAAGACAACTTTTCCCCTTGGCTCTCACTGGATGCTTGGGCACTTGGTATGAGGCTGCTGTGCTCTCTGGTCCCATGAGCCTTTGTTTTTTCCAGGGAGAACAATACTGACCACTAGGCTGTTCTCAGAATATTTTTGAGGAGCTCAAGTCTCTCTGTGTCTGTCTTTCTCCCTCCTCCCTCTGTCTCTCTCTTCGCTCTCTCTCTCCTTCTCTCCCCCCCCCCCCCCTCTCCCCTCCCCCCCTCCCCCCTGCCCTCGCCTCCCTCCCTCCCTTCCCACTCTATCTCTTTCCTTCCTCTCTGTCTCTCTCAGGCCCTATCTCTGTCTCTCTCTCTATCCCTGTTTCTCTCTCCCACTTCATCCCTCTCCCTCTATCCCACTCTGCAGTTTCAATGTGTCCAGCAGCTTCTTCTATCTCATTGGCTGTTTCCCTCTTTCCAGTCTGATCATGTTCACTGTCTGGTTTCCCAGACTGGAATTAACTTGGTGCAGTCTGGTAACACGTCCTGGCTTTATGGCTTCATCCACATGAAGCCTATCCTGGAAAGATTTCTTCTTCTCACATTCTGGACAAGGTTCCTTGGCTGGAAGGATCCTGCCAAGTCACTTCTCCAGCCTCCTCCAAGAGTCAGCACTGGCTGGGGCTGGCTGCCCAGGGTTGTGCACTTTCAGACCACGGAGGAGATTGAGTGCCAGTCCCTTGAGACTTTCCACTTGCATCCTCTGGTTTTTTATGTGGTGTGGCTGTTGTGGCTGCTGCTGCTGCTCCATTTCTCTAGCAGGACCTTCCCAGGCCTTGAGGCACAGAATCAGTCCTAGTGAAGCCCAGGCCCTGCCCTACGTCTAGCATGTCCTCTGCCTCCAGATGCTCACTTTCCCATCCATACTCACTCACCTTTTACAGGCATCAATCAGCTAGCTAGTGCAGAGATTAGAGTGCTAAGGCTTGAGTGAAGAAGACCTGAATTCAAATCTAGCCTCAGATACTTACTAGCTGCAGGGACCCCAGGCAATTCGCTTAACCTCTGCCTGCCTCAGTTGCCTCAACTATAAAATGCAGATAATAATAGCATCTATCTCCCAGGGTTGCTGTGAGGATCAACTGAGATGATATTTGCAAAGCCCTTATGGCACACAGTAGGTGCTTAATAAATGTCTATTCCCTTCCTCCCCTTCACAGCACCTTTAGATAATCCCCTCCTTTTGCTAGAAAGTCTGGGGCCTCCTGTCTGTGTTTTCTTCTTTGGGAGATGGCTTAAGGACCTGCCTTCAAGTCCCCCCTCCAATTTTTCTCTAAACAAATTTTCTAGTCGCCAATCATTTCAGGCAGTTTGCCAAAAACATGGAGGATTCATAACAGCTGACATTTATAAAGAGTTACAAAGGTTGGAAAGCACTTTCTATGAAATATTTCATGTGATTCTCATAATAGCTCTGCATGATAAACACTATGCAACGTCATCTCCATTTTACAAAAAAAGACAGCCCAAGGCTGTGTGAGCTGCTTGCCTGTGTCTAGATAGCTAGCAATTGTCAGAATGAGAGTCAAATTCGGGTCTCCTCCCTCCTCACACTGCACTGTACCCACATCTCCCTCCAAGAGGTCCAGAATCCTATCATCAATCAACCGTCCGATATTTAGTTAGTAGCTGCTGTGTGGCAGGCACCGGGCTAGGTCTTTTGGATGGGGCTGCGCTCCTTCAACTAGTAGCCCTCCTGTGACTTTAAAGGCATCGCTGGGCACTGGGGAGCTAGAAGCTAACATTATCTAGCATCCTTTTGTTTTCATTCCAACCCACTACTTAATCACCATAGCAATAAACAAAAGTATTCCAATGGCTCCTTGACATGCAACATTAAATGGTTATTTAAAGCTGTCCAATCACAGCCTGAATTCCCCCTTCTTCTCCCTGCAGGATGCCTGCAGGATCCCCGGCATCCAGATAGGACCATGCATGCAAGCTCACATCCCAGAAGCTGCCCCGGGTCTTGGGTAATGTGCTGGTCAGGCACTCCCAAGGCCTCATGGATGTGCCCACTTTTGCTTGCAGTTCAAAGAAAATTCATTTAATAAAACAGCATAGCACTAAAAAAAAAAGCAGAATGTTCCCCCATTAACCTTGATCCTATTCTTCCACAAATACACACACACATAAGTGTGACATACGTACTTGCACACACACGTGTGACACACGTACACACACTTGCACACACGTGTGGCACACATGGATGTGACACACTTACACACATACTTGCGCACACACAAACATTCTGCAAAGAAAGGCCATGCACAGGAATCATATGTGGCTCATACATGCCTGGGGAACACATGTTTCTGGGGCCCACATGTGGAGGGACAAAGTCATACCTCTGATCCTATAGAATGGCTGATGCCAGTGTCTTCTTTTGGGTAAATCTTCACTGTAAATTCTTCCATTCGTTCTGACTAGTAAAAGTAGGATGAATCAAATGTCATTTGGATAAAGTTCCCCTTGATTTTTTACAGAAATCTTGACTCTTCTCCTTGAACTCAGGACAAGAGTCAGTAAGTATAACGCTCGTATCACAGGCTCCTTCATGACATGACCCCTTGAGGGATTGTGCACATCTCTGACAATCTAGCAATTTCAGTATCTGATATTCCCACACTCAGTGTGAGGTTCCCCGCCCCCCCCAACTCTCCTTACAAGCACTCAGGTTCACAAGGCTCAAAGTATGGACAATTTTATTTTCAGGTCTAGGAAAACAAATAGAACTCATGTCATGGACTCACGGAGCCTGCCACGGAGCAATTCTCTCTAGAGGTCTGGGAGCATTGGGAATTTCCAATCATTGCCCCTGTGTCAGCAGCGGCCTCTGTCTTCAGAGTGGACTCCCCAAGGTCTGTCTTCTCCTGAAGCTGCTGTGCATGCAATCCCCCAGCAGGCGGCGCAAGTCCTCTTTGGCTGTTCCACAGGGCTCTGCCATCTTCCACAGCTCACAGCCAGCGATTGGGGTTTCAGTAGGGAACTGCTTCCCTACTACACAGCAATGCTCTCTCCCCAGCCCCATCCCTGTCCCCCATACATCAAAGTACTCCATTCCAGATGTCTCCCTGTCACCATAGTTCTGTAAGACTCTTGCTTAGCCATCAGGGGCACCATGCTTTCAGCTTTGGATTCCTTTGGGGACCCCATGCTCTCCCAGCAAACTTTGAAGCTTCTCTCCAATCTCCTTGAAGCCTGTTACAATATCCTAGGATCAGGGTACTGGAAGGAAGGTCCAGAAGCTCTGAGTTGGGGAATGGCTGGGGGTGGGGGGGGGGGGCAAGGCCACTTCCACTTCACATATTTTCCCAAAGAAACAATTTTCAGTCCCATTACATAGAAAAGGCATGTGAACATTGGTGAGTTAGCCAATGATTCATACCTACTGGATGGTCACGCCTCCCTTTTTGTACCTGGTAGAAAAGTTACAGCTTAGACCAAAGTCTCTAGAGTGCCCTAGAACCCTTGATGCCTTTGGAATGACCAAAAAGAACATGTCTGGCTACACTAGAACTTGCAGGGTTTGGGGAATCACTTTAATGCTGCTTCACTTTCCCTCTCTCTCCACCATTTCTTTGACCTGTGGGGTCCTTCCTTTGATGCTAGTTTCTGAGTAAGAAATTATGTACCTTTATGGCTCATGAGACAGTGCTTTTAAAACTGGAACTTTGAAATGCAAGTGTACCCAGTTCTCCTTTCCCTTTTAAGAGTTTTAATCAGTTAAGCTTCAATACTCGTTTTTTAAAAATGTCTTATACACTCTTGGCCACAGATCCTGACAGATGCAGATGTCTTTATTGTTCTAATTCAGGATACCAGCAGCTCCCGTTTTTCTAATGGAGAAGACACAGGAAAAGGGAAATGACAAATCTGAGATGTTTGGCCAAGAACTGAAGCTTTGGACTTACACAGCTGAGGTTTAATCCTGGGGGCATCATCATCAAATTCACCCAGGGTTTCCCTAGAGAGCATCAGAATTTAGTTCATGTCTAGATCTTCTCAGCTCCCAAGGCAAGGATTCATACTCAATGCCATGTAGGCTTTATTTAACCACCCCCCAAAAAATCCACAAAGGGCTAGCAAGCCCATATATGGCCCAGAGAACTCTCCTCTCTGGTGAGTTTCAGTCTCCAGACAGTCTAGGCTGATTCTAGAGGAAGTCTTCCCCACCTTTCCTTTGCACCCATGCATCCATGCCATTTCCATCTGGAGAAACACTCATCATTGTTAGAGAGTGGAATAGCCCACTCCCCATCTCCCCCCATCTCTCCAGGGACCTGTGCAATTTCTGGGTCTCATAGCACTACCTTAGGTGGAGAAACCACACCCCTAAGAAAAAAATGGAGGGCTGCTAGAAAGTGAAGTAAGCCATGCTCTCAGGGAGCCCCACCTTCCAGGGGGCCTGCAAAGACCCTGGGAGGGAAGGGGCTTCCCTACAAAGGGAGGTCTCTTTGTGCAGGGACACAGAACTCATAAAGGGAGAGGTCCAGCGGGGGACTCCGATTGTGCCTCTGTCCATGGTGCTGCTCCAGCTCCAACTGGCAGGAGTCCAGAGTCCGGGCCAGGTGTTCTTGGTTCCCATGTGTTCATGGTTCCCAGGTGTTCATGATCCCATTGCTGTTTCAGCTGGCCTTCATCCCTTCAGTTCCCAGATTAGTGGAGGAGCTCCTCCCTGCTCCCTGGTTGCCATCCCTCTAGGGAATCAATTCTGCGGAGATGTGCCCCATTTCCCTCTCTCTACCCTCTCAGTCCCTTGTCCTCCTCTCCAGGTTCTGTCTCTCTGCTCTTGACTGTAAAAGCCAAGTCCACGCATGCAGCCAAGTGTATGAACTGACCATTAATCACTAAATTATTCTCCATGGGTTTCGTCATTGATAGATCACTGTGAGCAGAAGTTTGGAATATGGAACGAGTTCTGGAATCTAAGGACTCAGGTTCAAATCCTGACTCTGATAGTTACTGCTTATGTGACCTTGGGTACCTGAAGTCCCTTCTGCCCTAGGCCTAAGGACAGGGCCAGGAATTCAGACCCTTTAAAAATTACACACATTTATTACTATTATTATTATTTTTTTTTTTACAAAAAATTCTTTCCTCCTACTGAACCCTCCAATTGAACAATTTAAAAAAACCTCACAATAACTGACTATAGTCCATCAAACACATTCTCACATTGGCCATGTCAAAAATGTGTCTCATTCTGGATTTTTAAGTTCTTCACCTTACTAGCAGGAGTGGGTGGCATGATTCATTTTCAAAGCTGCTTTTCTCTTTATAAATGTTATCATCATATAAATTCTTCTGCCAGATCTGCTCACTTCACTCTAAATTAGACCAAAAAGGTCTTCTCTGAAATTGTCCACTTCATAATGTCGTGTGCCACAAAAATATTTCATTATATCCACCTACTATAAATTATTTAGTCATTCCCCAGTGGGCAGGCACCACCTTAGTTTCTAGTTTAGAGCTCCTATGGAGCAGCTGACACAAGTATTTGTCCATGTGGGCCCTTTTCCTCTTTCTTTGATCTTGCTGAACCCTGGGCCCAGTAGGTAGCATAGCTGGGTCAAAGGGTATACACAGTTCAGGGTTTTTAGGGCATAGTTCCAAATTACCCCCTAGAATTTGTCTCATAAATGCTGTATGTATTTGGGAGACAATCAATCCCAGGTTTATAGGACAAATGTTTTGTAGCAACTATTCTCACTATTACATCTTAGTAAATGCTTTTACTAAGAGCCAAGTATGTCTACTGGTATGACTGTTAATGGGAAGCACACTAGTGGGGGCTTGTGAGCTACAGTAGTAGGAATAGCCACCCACAGGGTTTCCTCTAGAACCTGAGGCAGCAGCCACCCTCTGGGGACTACCCTTGCTTTCATGTTGAGGGAAGCATCCCAGAGAGAGCACCACACTTAGGAGACACAGACAGACACAAACAGAGACCAAGAGACAGAAGATGGCATGTCCCTGGAACTGGAGAATTTCAAGCATGGGCTGGGTGCCCATCACCTCCTGGGAAGGCTATGGAAGGGGCCTCTCATTTCAGTGGCTCCAAGAAACTCTGGGCATATGTGATTCTAAGACCGAGGATCTCCAGTATTTTCTCTTGGCAGGGTAAGAAGAGGTTAATGAGAAAAGCCAGTTAGTCTGTTAGCTTTTTTTTTTTAATAAAGGGCTCCATGAAAGGCCATTTTCTCCTCTGCCCTTCAAAGGGGAACCCAGCAGGATCACAGTTGCCAGGGTGGTGTTATGGTTGCTAAGTGTTATCACTGTGGAAAGGAATCCAAGCTATTAGTTGCCTTTCTGAAGGTGTCTAATAATTTCCAAAATATTGAACTTCTGAAGATCCACATAATGTGGAGGATCTTTTCCATTAAATTTGCTGTGCATAAGATAAGCTTGTTTTCTTTTGCAAAGTTAGTAAATCGTTGCTCCTGCTGGTACCTGACATAAAGAAGTGTCTGGAGAAAAGTAAAGCAGAGAATGATAGATGGAGGTAAATGGCCAGACATCAGGGAGAGTGTGAGGTAATAGAGAACAGCCCCATCTCCTCTCTCTTCTCCTCGAATGCACTTGGATGGTTCAAGATGGGGACAGGTTTTGCTTCAGATCTGCTCCTGCTCCTCTCCACTGCCACAGCTGGCTCCTGGACCCACCTGCCCTCTTCCCTGTTCTGTTGGTGTCAAGCTACAGCTGCCACAGCTTGGATTTTGCCCCATGGTTTTGTGGCTCTGATAAAACCAAGCCAGAGACCACTTTGAAGGCTCAGCTCTCCAGAGAACCTTGTGGGGGTGGTCTCTTCTATGGTGGCTCCTGGGTCCTTGGCCCTCAGACACTGGTCCCAGCAGCTCTGGGAGGCAGAGAGCACAGTTGTTGTCATCCCCAGGTTACAGAGGGGAACAGGAAGGCTCAGAGGAGCTCAGGGCCTGGCCTGGGGCTACTGATTCTACCCCCATTTCTGTCTGCAGCTGCTTTGCCCTTCAGGCATCTCAGGGCTGGAGGCAGCCAGCCTTTTCTTCTGGTGCCTTCCCATTCTCACTCAGCACTGACCTGGATGCTGGCCTTTGGGTCAGGATGGACTTTGGACTTCAGAGGATTCAGTTTCATGCTTCCTGAGCTCCTTCAGCTATTGCAAGGGGCTGGCTGCCATTCTGAGCCCAGCAGGGAAGAGCTGCGCTGTGTGTTCAGAAACCCCCTATGTGTCTCAGACCAGACTCTTGACACTTACTAGCTGTGTGACCCTGGGCAAGTCACTTAACCCCAATTGCCACACACACACAAAACTACAGAAACCCCCTATGTTTGGCCATGCTGGGTCAGCAAACAGGCACTGATCAATAAACCAACATGCTTTTATTTAGCACTTCCGTCATACTAGGTACTGTGCTAGGCACTGGAAATGCCTGGAGTTCTAAGTCTGGGCTGGTTCTATTGACAACAGCTCCCTGCCAGTGCTGAGTGGCTTTCCTGAGAGTGATGGTGGGTGTCCTGGATGCAAGCCCTCACGGCAGGAAGTGGGGAGGCTTCCTGGAAACCTCCCCTGACCACATGTGGCCTGAGTTAGCCTTGCCTTATTTTCCCTCCCCTCCTCATGTGGGGTCTAGATATGTGCTACATCGGCTGTCCAGCTGCTCCTTATGGTCTGGGGAGCTGGCCTATCGCTGAGGGCAAGGCTCACAGATGTGAGCTAATGCGTCTGCCAGCCTCTCCTTCTGAGGCCCCTCTCCCATTTACTACCCTTCCAAGATGCGCAGGACTTTGTTAACCTGATGTCAACTGTTTGGTCACTTAGAGTAATGAGATCCCAAGAGAACAGAGACACTAACACTTCCATGAAACCAACCACTTGGAGCCCAAGGCAGCTTTCGAAGGGCAAGGCAGTAGTCAGACACAGCCTGGGGAAGGCATGGGATTCTAGTGCTACTCATCCCCCCATCACCTCTCCTGCTGTACCTGCACAGGGAGGAGGCAAACTTCATCACCATCTTGCTCTCCTACCATCTCCCCATTGGCAAAAATGATGGACATCATGGGCAGAGATAGGTGTCTCAGGCAGGAAGGAGATTGAACCCAGGGACAGTTATGGGCACAATTCAGGGGGCACTGAACTCAGGAAAGCTGAGTCCCTCTGACCTTCCAGGATGTCTCCCCACATTGGCCTGGGCTGAACATAGAGATAATGGCTTTTACATGGGAAGGTCAATACACAATGACCGAATAATGGGTAAAGAGTGTGTGCAAAGGGGCAAGGTGTGGGTGATGAGAAGAAAGAGAAGAAAAGCCAAAGATTGAACTTCTTACGCCATATACCAACCCAACAAAGGCCTTCTACTTTGTTGGACACATAGTCCTTACACCAGCTCTGATCACAATCCCCACCCTCACCCCAGCCTAGTCTGGGTCTAAGAAGTTTGTGCCCATGAAGGCTGAGCTTTAGCCCCCAGTTTCTCTGAACTCCTGGAGGCCAGCTCTTGGATGACAGATGCACTTTCCATCACCAGGGCCATATTCGAAACCTTCCAGCTTGGTAGAACTACCAGAACCCACACTCCCATGGGCCAGCCTTTGAAAGTCCAGGGCCACCTCCAGGCTATGGAGAGTCATTAAAGGATGATGCCAGACAAGGTTTCTAAAAGACAGGCCTGACAAATGAAGCATCCTGCTTCCTCCCTCCATCTTCCTTTCCACATAAGCCCTCCCCTCTCCTCCCTGAGAACAACCTGGCTCACAACTCCCCTATTTCAGTGAGTTCTCAGATAGGCTCGCTCTTCTTCGGGGCAAACCTTCAGCACTCACTGCCAGGTCAAGGGGAGTCTGGTCCTCTCCACCCCAGGACTGTGTTCTCCTTTCTGCTCCTTTTGCCTCCCTCCCGTGGTGAGACTTTCCTTCTAAGTAACTTCATGAGCTCCTGTGGCTCAGTGATGCTCTTTGTCCAGGTGATACACAGAGATACAGAGCTAACCCTTACGCCTCTCCCAAATCCATTGAGCCAGCTTCCATCTTTCTTCTGAACCCCAGTCCTGTATCACCAACTGCCTACTGGACATCTCTGATTGGACACGCCGTGGACACCATGAACTCAATGTGTCCGAAACATCTTTCTGGTTTCTCTATTATTACTGGGACCACCCCCCTCCCCACCCTGCCCCTGCAACCTCTCCACTTTGGTATCATACCCAACTTCTTTCTCTTCCTCACTGTCAGCCGCCCCTGCCCATATCCAATTAGTTGAAAGGTCTCAATGATTCTACCTCCACATCTCTCCATCCCTGCTCTTTCCTCCACCCACACAGCCCCCACCCTCGTGGGCTGAATTAGTCAGGCCCAAGTCAGGCTCCTGCCTTGACAACTATGACAGCTGCCTAGTGACTTCTCTTCTTCCAGGCTCCCCAATCCAATTTATCCTCCCCACAGATGCAAACTGACAGTCTTTTTAAAAAATTTAATATTTTATTTTCCCCCAATTACATGGAAAAACAATTTTAACATTCTTTTTTCAAATTTTGAGTTCCAAATTCTCTCCCTCCCTCCTCTCTCCCCTTCATTAAGAAAGCAAGTCATTTGACATATGTTATACATGTGCAGTCATGCAAAACACATTTCCATGTAAGTCTTGCTGGGAAAGAAAATAGAGACAAAAAAAAACCAAGAAAAATAAAGAAAGTAGAGATAAAGTATCTTCCCCCTGCATTCAGGCTCCCCCTGTTCTTTCTCTGGAGATGGGCAGCACCTTTCATCATAGGTCCTTCAGAACTGTCTTAGATCATTGTATTGCTGACAATAGCTAAGTTATTCACAGTAGATCATCACACGCTGTTGCTGTTACCGTGTACAGCCTTCTTCTGGTTCTGCTCATTTCACTTTGCATCAGTTCATGTTAGTCTTTCCAGGTTTTTCTGAAAGTATCTTGCTTGTTATTTCTTATAGCACAATAGTATTCCATCACAATCATATACCACACCTTGTTCAGCCATTCCCCAATTGATGGGATTCAACCAGCAAGTCAGCGAGACCTCAGTTCAAATTTAGCCTCAGACACTTACTAGCTGTGTGACCCTTTGTCTGCCTCAGTTTCCTCAACTGTAAAATGGGGAAAATAACAGCACCTACTTCCTAGAGTTGTTATGAGGATTAAATGAGATATTTATAAAGTGCTTAGTACAGTTCCTGGCCCATAGTAGGCACTATATAAAAATGCTAGTTTATTATTATTTTCTGCAACTGAGTCATCCAACAATAAACGTGTATTGCATAAAAGCTCCCCACCTGTGAATCAGGGGATTGGGGTGGGGAGGGCTCTTGTTTGCAGCCCCCGAGCAGCCCCAACAGCAGAAGCCACGATTCTGACCTTCAGTGGGGAGTAGGCCCCTCTCAGGACTCAACCTCAGCTCCCCCGGGACAGTCCGGGGACTTCTCACCTCATCCTCATTTCCACTGCCAATCAACAGCTTCCCTAGGGAGCAAGCAGGTCATATACTTGGAATTTGCTTTCTTCCAATTTGCTTGCTTCCAGGAGCTTCCCTCCCCTCCCCCTCACCTAGGCTGACTTTCTAATTAACTCAATCCCTCTTGGGCTCCTTTCCCGAGGAATAATTTCTGCTGGTGGGGGGGGGGGGGGG
>NW_020946652.1:11278223-11348452 GCF_900497805.2 Vombatus ursinus | reverse complement strand
CCCCCCCCCCCCCCCCCCCCCCGACGGAGGAAGAATATCCCCAGGGCTGAGGAAGGGCAGGGACAAGATTAAACCCTGAGCATTTGAAGTTAAAAACAAGCTTAAGAAGCCCGAGATTTTGTTTTGTTTTGGTTTGGCTTGGCTTGGCTTGGTTTTTCTAAAGAAAAAGAGAGGGCTGGTCTGGAATCCCAAGATGTCTCCAGAGCCTTCTCTTCTGAGGGGCTGATGGGGATGGGGAGGAGGACCCTTCCTCTCACAGCTGCCCAGCCCAACAGCGTCTCTGACCCGCCTCCCCACCAAAAAGTCCCTTTTCCCTATTACCAAAAGCGGGGGGGAGCTAACCCTCCTGTAGCCCCCAAAGAAATGGCTGCCATGTTTTGCTTCATTTATTCCCAAAGGATCCAATTTCCAACTTTTTCCCTGAGACCCGAGAAACCTCCAGGGGTGTCTGCTGCCTGGCCCCTTCAGAAATAAAACAAACAGAAACCCTCGGGGGGCACTTAGTCCCTGCAGCCTCAGAGAGGGAAGTAAAACTTTGGCCCCCTGCCCATGTGGGCACACCGCAATGCCTGGCGTTGGCACCCGGCTCCCCTCCTTCTAGTGACGTTCAGAGATGATCTCCAGGCACTTTCCAATGACTTTCTATAGAGGGAAACCTGGAGGGAGACAAACAATTGAATCTCCAAGATGCTCTTTGAGGCCGGGTCATGTCCATGGTCCTCTGCCATCGGGCTTGACCTCAGGACACTAATGTAAGAACAAAGATCTACAATGGACACTCGGCCCTATAGTTACTGAAAATTCAGCCATCTCCAGCAAAGGGGGATCACCTCTTCAGGGGGTGCTCTTTCGGGAGTCACTTAGTTGGTAACTATACCTTGGACTTGACCATGGGGGTGGAAGGAGGGAGGAAGGAAGAAAGGGAGGAGCAGGAAAGGGGAGGGAGAGAGAGGGAGAGAGAGAGAGAGAGAGAGGGAGAGGGGGAGGGAGAGAGAGAGAGGATGGAGACAGGCAGAGAGAGAACATTGATTAAGCACCTACTATGTGTTACATTTTTGGGGTACAAATACAAACCCTCCTTTGGAGAGTCCGAGGTTTTCCTCCATCTCCACAGTCCCTGCCCTCAAGGAGCTTACAGTCCAACTGAGAAAGGTAACTAACACACAACACATAAAGGGGAGACGGAAAACTATATCAAAGGGGAAGCTTGTTGGACCGAGGCAGATGGAGAAGAGGAGGAACAATGAATAAGGCCTGAGGATGAAGAATGGATCATCAGGGAGCAGAGTTCCCTTTGGGATGGGAAGCAGCTGACAGGGAGGAGGAGAAACCCAGAAAGTGGGTGAAGAAGCAGGGTCCAGACCCGCCCCCTTTGCTCCCCCCACCCCATTTCCTCTTCCTCCTCATTCCCACCACCAGGATCCCTCACCTGCTCCCTCTGCCAGCATCTTCCCTCTAGCTCAGTCCTGCAGATACTCTCTGGGAATTAGTGTCAAGGTTAAAATTCATCAATAAAGTGTCAGTTGGTTAGCTAATTGTATGACTCTCAGAGTGGGAAGGGAAGGGGGAGGAGGTCATAGGTTCATCCACTCAAACTCCTTCCAAACTCACAAGAAGGGATCTTGACTGGAGCAGTCAATGACATCATGCCAGACTGGGGACAGGGAGTCTGGTGGGTGGCTAGAAGCCACTTCACAGAGATGACTCCTACCAGAGCCACCCAAGAATCCGGGATCTCTGTGGAGGGACCAAGCCCTGGCTGGCAGATGGGACAAGGCACACCTGTCACTGGCCCCAGGCTGCCTCTCCACCGAAGGCTGCTCAGGGGATGCTGAGGAAGACCACTGGTCTGAGGGCTGCCGCTGCTCCCAGGACTCCTGGCTTGCCTGCCCATCTGACATCAGCAGGTGTGGTGGCCGAAGCAAGGAAGGGGGAGTCCTCCCCGTGGCAATTTCCCCCCTCAGTGATAGCTGCAGGGCCCAGGCTAGAATCAGGGCTGGGACTCTGCAGGGGGAGAGGGGGCACTGCCCTTCCCAAGACTGTTCAGACTGCCGGGCTATCGCTGTAAAAGACTGAAGGGAAAGGGTGCCAAGGCAGAGCCGGTGATGGGGCTGCTGGGCCCAGCGGCCTCCTGTGTCTCAGGGGCTGCTGCTGTTACTGGTGGGGTCAGCTGGACAATGAGGTGCTGGGGAGTCGGGGCACTCGGCACTGGGAAGGTCTCCTTCTCGACCTCAGATGGAGGATCAGGAGATCTCCTCTAACAGGTGATGTGGCAGAGTGGATGGGGAGTGCCCTGGGTGCAAATCCTGGTTCCATCATTTGTAAGCTGTGTGACCATGGACAGATCCCTCAATTTCCTGAGATCCCCTTTGACACTAAACACTGTGGCCAGGACACTCTGGGAGGTTCCGACCGGCCTTGGCCAGTGGTGCTTGATGGTGGTGGTGGGAAGAGACATGGGGTAGGAGAGGGAAGTTTTCTTCTCAGAGATGACTGCTTCCTCATCAATTCTATATACAAATGGAGCTGACGTTTGCTTGCAAAAGCCTGCAGTGTCAAAGTGTTGCATGGAATCCTTAGTCCTGGGGGGACCCGTGTCTGATGATGGTGATTTTGTGAAAGTAACAGGCAGAAGTGTTTCAAAAATGTCTCTGCTTAGGATTGCTAATGAGCAGCCCAGAGTGTGAGTTCTCAGAAAACATTCCCAGCCACTAAATTATTCAGCGCTAACTTCCAGAGGCTCAGAGACAAAACACCAGCCCTGAGCAGCTCCGGAACACCCAGGAGACACTGGGGGCACATTCGGCATAATCAGCAGGCTGAGGGATGGGTGGGCCAGACTTGCCTGGGGAGGCTTCAGTGTGGGGCACAGAAGCTGGGATCCCATTGGCCTCCCCCTCCTGGATGGCAGCGGTGAAGCCCAGCCAGCCAGCAGCGACCCTGACAGCCCACAGGGCACCATTTTCCTATGGCAGCCCCATCAGTCACTTGCTGAGGGGGCAGAACCCTTAGCAAAACCACGAATGAGGGTGGACTTCAACTCCAGGGGTTCTTGGTTCTGGACAATCTCCAGGCTTCCAGAAAAAGTCATCACTGGGAAAATGTTGGGACTGGGAGATATAAAGAGTCTAAGGCACAGGTCTGGTAGGGCTCCTGGAACGGGTCTAGGCACAAGGCCGTCTGCATTGATGGACAGGCCTGGCTGGAGCAAACCCATGATTCCCACTCCCCTGTAGTAAATCCACCAGATACCAGCCATGGCAATAATCTGGAGACATTCTGTTTGGTAAATACTCCTAGAGGCGATGCTTACCAGGAGAGATGGATGTCCCTCAAGCCCATCCTGGGCCTCTAAGCTTCTGGCGTCTCTCCCCTCTCACCCCCATTCACCTCCACTGTTTAGATACTGCCTCCGAACAGGTGACCCCCACATCTGAACCTCCATTGTTTAATGGCCTCGAATGGGGGTGGGGAGGGTAAGAATCCATCTCCTCTTGAGGCTGGTGGCCCAGGGGATTACTAGCTGTGTGACCCTGGGCAAGTCACTTCCACTCTGCTTGCCTCAGTTTCCTCATCTGTAAAATGGAAGTTATAATAACACCTCCCTTCCAGGGTTGTTATGAGGATCCAATCAGAGAATATTTGTAACAGTGCTTAGCAATGCCCAGCATGTAGCAGGTGCTGTATAATGCCAGCTACTATGTTTTATTAATTATTATTAATTAATACAGTACCAGTACCAGGCAGCATGCCAGGGGAAGCCAAGTTCTCCCACAGAGATGGTCCCTTCTCCCCTTTTGCTCTCTTTTGGTGATGACTATCCCTTGTCTTGGTCCAGTTTTTTATTTTTTTAATGTGTGGATTACCCAATCGGGTTCTTAGCACAACCCCATCCCACTAGGAAAGTTCCTTTCCTCCACCTTCTCTATGATAGCTTTCTTTGTTATTCAAACTTTCCAGCGTCAGAAAAATAAAACAAAGTAACAAAAACGATGAAACCCAAGTCTCAAAAGGGAGAGAATTAAGTCTCATTCATTCATGTAAGTGACCAGAAATGTTCACCCCAAGTCACCGTATGCCACCCCAAACTCCTAGGTTTCTGCTTTTCTCACACCTGCCCTATCTTAAGGTCACCTCACCTACAGGAGCCCTGTTCTTCACTGCCTCGTCTGGTCCTCTTGTGTCCAGACCTCGGGGCCCTGCCGGCTCCCAAGCTCTCTGCCTGGAGCCTCTCATGCCCCTGCTTTGGCTCCCTCCCCCCCACCCCGTCACGGGCAGTGGGGCATTCACTTGCCACAGCTGCTATCCTCACTACTCATCTTCCTCAGGATTCGGTATCCCCTGAGAGTCACTCTGCCAAAGTTAGGCTCAGCCGTCCCAATACGTGCGTCTCCCCAGAAGCTGCCATCTAACCCGCCTGCCCGGACTTGCTGGTCACTGAGGAAGCCGGGAAGTGCGCTGAGTAGCGGCTGCCAAAGTGTCAAGGCTAAGCCTGGAGGGAGGGCTGCAGGGCCCTGAATGACAAGCTGAGTGAGGAAGACAGCTGGATGGTTTTTAAGGCACTGGATCTGTCTGTGCTGGGGGTGAGGTGGGAGCACGGAGTGTTCTGCGGAAGAAGAAATGGTCACTCTGAGCACTGAATCCTTTGAGTTGACCACTCTGGGTGACTACCTGGCTTTTGCCATTTTGTTTTCCCCTGGGTGTGAGAGGGGGCTAGACAGAGATCGGAGACTGGCTCACCCCTCCCTCAAGGCAGGCAGAGGCTTCCGCGACAACCACAGCAGCAGAGGGGCTGGGGCTCAGTGAAAGTGGGGCAATGTCAGCAAGGGCCAGCAGCTCCCACTCGCTGGACACCACTCACATTGGCCCCTCGGTGCTGCCTCCTTCCTGGGTCCCTCATCTGAAGAGCTGGTCACCGTATCCTTTCGCCCAGAGATGAGGGGGCCAACATGCCCATTCATCCATTTGCCTCAACTTAGAATTTCTTTCTTATCTTTGATTAGATCTTAGCCAGGATAAGTCTTTGCCCAAGATTTCCCACACTGGTTGATTTCTGGATGAAGAAGTAGGAGAAGGGAAAAAACCTTGGTCCCAATTCAATAGCGAGTATTAAATACAAGAGAGAAATAATCGTTTCTTTCTGTTCAGAAGAGAAAGTGGCAAACCTCACCCAAGAAACGGAGTCCTTGAAAATGAGACAAATCAAAATCTGTGGCTGCATGAGGCAGACAGAAATATAGGCAAAAAAACAAAAGGCTGAGAAAAACGAAGATGTAAGAGATCAGACTTCAAAAACAACTGACCTGGCAGAGATCAAGGAAAGATCATTTAAAACACTGTCCTCCCCCAAAACCATGATTTCTAAAAGGGCCTGGAAACTATCAAGAAAGCACAAACAAAAACTGCCCAGAGGGCAATGTAAACAAAACATGAATCTACCCCCCACAAAAAAGTCAAGGCCAGGGATATCTGACCTCGTGTGTCAGAGAAAAGATACCACAATCACTGGTACCAAGGAAATGCCATCAGGATCGCACAAGATCTGACAGCTCCTACTATAATGGAATGGAGATCTTGGAATACAATGCTCCAAAAGGTAAAGGAGATGGACTGACGGCCAAGAATAATTTATTTTGCAAAGCTGAGTATAATCTTAGAGGGGAAAAAAACATGATCTTTAATGAGATAGAGGGTTTTAGCCTTCCTATCAGAAGCCTACCCCCCCCCCCCCAAAAAAAATCAGAACTAAGGAGTGACTTTGAAATACAAACTCAAGAATTGAGAGAAACAGGACAGGGGACTGGAGCAAGTGCAAGGATCGGCCCAATGACGCTGTGCTAACATAACGGGGGGGGGGAAGGTAAGAAGCAAGGGTCCCTTTGGCACCTAGATGTCTTCAAAGAGTCCTGAGGTCAGGGAGGAAGACATAAGATGTAGGCGGTCTTCCGGAATCATTCTGTCCAGAGCATTTTTTAAAGGGGAGAGATGCTGCTCTCTTAAAGCCAGTCTGCCTAGGATACCCACCCAGTCTGGCACACCAGGGGCATCTTAGAGAGTCAGTGTCCCAGGGGAGGGGACATTTTTGGGGCTGTCCTAGAACTAGGCAGCTAAGTGGTGCAGGAGATAGAGCACTGGACCTGGAGTCAGAAAGTCCCGAGTTCAAATCCAGCCTCGGCCATTTGCTATCTGTGTGACCCTGGCCAAGTCACTTCACCTCTGCCTGCCTCAGTTTCCTCAACTACAAAACGGGGAGAATAATAGTTCCTACCTCCCAGGGCTGTTGTAAGGATAATATTTGTAAAATGCTTTGTAAGCCTTAGAGTGCCGTGTAAATATTATTAACCAAATTTCCCCAAATATAGTTGTCGTTGTTGCTTCTTAATGTAAAGACCAAAAGGGAAGTCCTGTTTCGGCTTCCCAGATGCCTCGTGGTCTCGTTGATGAGCGGCGCCATGGTGAGAAAGCACACAAGGGCGTCTTCTAGAAGCTGGCGCTCTGTGAGGACTTATGGTCATTTCCTGCACCCCTAATGAGCCTGTACTCAGGAGGTATAATTTAAACTTAATTGAAAGGCAATAAACTTGCAGTTGTTTTCTTCAAACTCATCTTCTCTGCTCTTATCTGAATAATGATGATCGTGTTTATGGGGTGAAGGAAAGCATCAGAGCCCTTCGCATTCGTGGCTGCAGGGAATTCGCGTCAGTGTGTTCTCATTAATCGGATGAACGCTTGCCGGCGCTGATCACGGCATAACTGGTTCCCTGAAGAACATTCGTTTGGAGTGAGGGCCACCTGGAGCCGGTGTGCAGGAGGCTGTGGCAGCAGAGATGAAATGTGGCAAGACCACGCCCAGCCTCAGCGTCCTCATTTTAATGCAAACACAGAGCAGTGGGGGATGCTCTTTTCAGTCACACTGACATCCCATAGTCCACAGCTTCCGTATTGTGACCCATCTTTCACAACTTTCGACATTGATCCCAAACACTGGCCCCTTGAGATCTGCTGTGTCTGTGGTTCTGTGGGCTCTCTGATCTGGGGGACACAGCTGGGGGTCTGGCAATTTCTGTTCTGCCCCATTAACAGACAGAGACAGACACAAACCTTTTCTTATCTCCCCTCTCTGTGCCTTTGCTCACACTCCGCCTGCCACCTGCAATGCCCCCTTCTCCATTCACATACCATGGGCACTTATCAGCCCCATTTTACCAATGAGGAGAGGGGGCAGGATCACCTAGACAGTGACCAAGCTAGGAATTGGACCCAGGTCCTCTGACGATATTTCCCTTGCTCCTTCTACACCCCCCACGTTGAGTGTGTGTGTCGTGTGTGTTCTGTGGGTGTGTGGGTGTCTGTGTGTCGATGTCAGGTTCAGGGGAGGCAGATACAAAAGGCTCAGAACTCGTACCCTTTCTGGTGGGATTGGGAAAGAACACAAAATCAGAGACCTGACATGGGACAGAGATGACAGCCATCCGCATTGTAGGCAGAAGTGGCCGTCACCTTTAAAATGGCTTAAGGAATGGGCAGAGTTTGGCAGGTGAATGGAGAACGGGCATTGCAGGTGGCAGGTGGAGTGTGAGCAAAGGCACAGAGGGGGGAGATAAGAAAGTGTTTGCGTCTGTCTCTGTTTATTAATGGAGCAGAACAGAAATTGCCAGACCCCCAGCTGTGTCCCCATAGGCACCGAGGGGACGCACCAAAGGCATGGCACCAAAGGGGATGGCCCTGAGAGGGACTGCACTGAGGGGATGGCATCAAAGGGATGGCACCAAAGAGATGGCCCCAAAGGGGTTGCACTGAAGGGGATGGCCCTGAGGGGGATGGCACCGAGGGGATGGCACTGAGGGGGATGGCACCAAAGACATGGCTGCAAAGGGCTGGCACCAAGGGGATGGCAGGTATTTAGCGAACAGGGACCGAGGAGGACAAGATGAGGATGAAACATGGCAGTTCAGAAACAAGGGAGCAATGAAAAGTCTATTGTTTCCTGCAGCACAGAGGGGTGGAAGGAGCTGTGGAAGACAAAACAACCCAACCGGAAAAAGACTGGAAATCAATGTGGATGAAAGCAAAGGATCTTCTGAGGAGAGCACAAAGAAAATGGAAGAATCACTGAACATCCTGGGAAGAAATCTGACTCTTGGTGTAATGGCCAATGTTGAGTGGGGAGGACTTGCCCGCAATACCTGCGTAGTGCCCTCTCTGAGGCTGCCCTCCCCCACTTGCTGGGCCCCGTGGCAGCCACTGCTCCAGGCTCGAGGTTCTCTTCAAACTCGAGCTCCCGAGCTCCCACCGGAGCGCTCACCTTTGAGAGTTGGGCAGCAGACACAGTGAGCTCCACGATATGGAGAAGGGTCTGGAATTCAGCTCTCTGGTATTGCCCTGCACCTGAGACATGCTGTTCTTTAGGTCACCATAGTAACAGGGAGTTTCCTTCCCATCTGTGGGGAAGCGGCCAGGGGAATGAGGCTGGGTGTGCACCCTCGATATCACTGTGATATCATACCTTGAAAGTATGACAGGTGTTGGCTGGTCAAGGTACATAACTCAGCTCACGGACAGACTTTCTGAACTAAAGACTGGTCTGTGGTAGCTCTGCCTCTGTGTACGTTCATCGACTTCGGCAAGCAACTGTATTTCTGGATGGACGGCCTGCCGAGCTCTGAAAATAACCCGGACGTGACGGTATTCTGAGAGTCTGGGGGTGGCTATCAGGAAACACTTTTTACAGAAAGTTACAAAGAGGGGGAAAAAACCTGTTGAGTGTTTAACAGGCAACCATGGAGTCACAAGGTGCTGCTTTGCTTTCGGGAAGGAATCTTTGGTTCCATGGGGATATGGAGCTCCCCGGGGAGGACTCTTCTCCTGCCGAGGCAGGGTGGCATCTTCTGGTCATCGTCTAGATAGCTTTGAGAGGGGAGGCCGTGGACAAGAGGGGCCCTGGATGAACACACGGATGAGGCACAGTCTCCACCACCAGACAGAGCACAGACCTCAACAAGTCACAGATCATGGAAGTCAAGTCCCTGCCAGCTTGCTTAGGTTGTATTCAGGGTGGCAGGGACGCTCCATTTAAACTCTCTAGCAGGGGTAGGATTTTCCTTTCTAAACCATATCTGGCTACCTTTCCCCGAGTAATTGCTGCTCTTGCTTAACCACTGAAGGCTGTAATTAATACCCCTGTTTGTCAAGGGGATTCTCCATTGACTGGAGGGCTGGGCATGGACTCAGATCCATCGCAGCCTCTCCCTCACTCTCCAAAACAATTCCAAATTGTCCCTGCCTGATAGGAGCAGCCCTGTCGCCTGCACTGAGCTGGCTCTTCCTAAGGCCTTACTCCAAGAGGCTAGGCTAGGGGTTTTTGGTTGTTTTTCCTACCCCAAGAGGTACTGAAACTCTCGAGACAGACTGGCTTGGGGGCCTGGCTCAAGATGCTCATGTCGCTGCCTGTTTGCCCGAGCACAGAAGGCTACCAGGAGCTCAAGCCCTTCTCTGGAGCCACTGATCTTGGGGGGGCCATCCTCCCTCCTCATGGAACATCTGTGCTGTGGGTCCATCCTCCATGATGGCCAAGTCAGCCCCTGCGGTTACCTGCTGAATCGCCAGCTGCATGCCAGCGTCAGACCTCAACCACTGGGGGCTGGCCTGAGGGAGGCCTGAGTGCACACAGACATGCGAGGGGTGATTAAATCAGCCCAAGCGGGCAGTCTATGAGCTCCATGAGCTCTGCTCTTCCCAGTCCTGGGAGGCAAAGGACCCTCACAGTTTAATGTCAATGACTGACTGAGGGTTGGTACCTCAGAGATCCCCTGGCCCAGTGTCCTCCTTTTACAGATGGGGAAACCAAGGCTCAGCAAGGCTAAGCGACTTCCTCACGATCATACGACCAAGGTGTTCCCAATGGAACCCAACCTAGGTTTTTCTAAACTGGACCGGCGTTTCCCTTCTGCCCCTCAGGCTAAGAGTTAGAATGGTATTTTCCCAGATTGCCAGGCCATGTGGCCTCAACAAACTCACCTTCTCCCTGCCAAATCCACACACACAGCATGGAGGGCAGCTGCTGGGGGGCATGATGGTCCTGGTGGGCAATGCCCAGGGTCCACAGGGGCCAGAGGATAGAGATCTTTGGACTTCCCCCGGCCCTCCCAGCTGGACAGGCACCACCTCACCCTCTGCTCACTAAGGGCCAGATCACAGTCCCAGGCTTCCCTGACTTGGGACCCCCCAGGTCCTGGTCTGTAGCTCTCCTACATTTCAACCTTCCCAGGGGTAAATAGTAGGGCATAAAAGGAAGCTGGGAGGGTGCACTCTTCCTCGATTTCTGAGAATAATTTGGGTACTATGGGCATTAATTTAAGTTTGACAGAGTCCCCCCCACCCCATCATCATCATCAGCAGCAGTTCCTTTACAGCCGGTTCCATTCCTTTTTTCTGATTCTCGAAGATTACTGGATTATTGGAGACCTCTACTCGGTGTCCTGTTCACTTGTGCATTTTATATTTTTGAAAGTAATCCTCTATTTCTTTTGTGTTCCTGGTTTTATTAGCATGTTGACTATGCACACTAGGTTCTGATCATTCTTTTATTTCTTCTGGTTTTATTGTGATTTCACCTTGTTCATTTGCTATTTTGTTGATTTAATTTCCTTCCTTCTTTTTAATCAGGATGGCTAAAGATTTGTCAGTTTTATTAGCCTTCTCAAAAAACATCTTTTAGTTTTATTTATCATTTCAGGAGGGTTTTTGTTTGTTTGTTTCCCACCTATCTATTTTTCCTCTAATCTTTAAAATCTCCTCTTTTGTGCTTATTTTAGGTGAGTTTGTTGGCTTTCTAACTTTAAAAAACACATATTCAGTTCATTAATTCACTCTTTGTACTCTGTTAAAGTGTTTGCAGGGATGTGGTTTTCCCCAAGGATGGCTTCAGCTGTACCTCTGGTATCTGGTTTCATGGGATCCTTTTCTTTCACCTAATTATTAACTGTTCCCAGGACTTACTCTTCGACTTGCCCCTTCTCAGGGCTCACTGGGAGTCTCCATTCTGGGCCTCTAAGTTCTGGCTGATCACCATTTTCAAGGGATGGGGTCTCAAAGGATCTGTTTCCTCTCTCTGTCTTTCCACACACGCTTGCTGTGTTTCTGGGTCTCCTCTGTCACATGTGAATTCCTGGAGGGACTGGTTTTGTCTGTTTCTGCAGCACCTAGAAGGCGTCTGTCCTGTAGGGAGAGGCTGATGCGTGCTTCCTGACTGGCCGATGCCCCTGGCAGTCTTGGGACCGCGCTTCAGCCAGTCCACCCAGGACCGCTCGACTGCAGGGTGTTTCTCACTTTGGGGGGAAGAACTCAGGCCATAATTTGTCTGCAAAGGCAAGCCCAGAAGACCAAGACAAGAGAGTCAATAAAGCTGTTTCAGGCCCCATGGCTGCGTCTCGGCCAATGCACTGCAGTCACCTGAGTTTTCGCAGAGTTTGGACTCTGGCTGGAATGAATAGATGCTTTCCTCCTCGGGCTGTGTGTAGTCAGGCTCTCGCAGCTGTCCCTGGTGCTTGGCATCCATCTGGACGACCAGAGCCGCTGAAATGCCTCCTTTTCTGGCTTTTGTCCTAACACAAGGCAGCCTCTGCCCTGCTTTAAAGTGGGTGGGAACAGTGAAATAGGAAGAAACAGAAAGAAAACGGTCTTGGGAATGTGACTCCAAGCCGGAGTGACACGGCGGCAGGCGATGTGCAGAAGAGCGGGCCTCTGATTTTCATTTAGAAGGATTCACTGACAGCACTCAGACTGCAGGGGCAGCAGGCTGGGTGATCTGGGGTTCACATTTACCACTGAGAGGCAGTGGAGGCTTCAGACTTCAGCTCCTAACTCACAGGCCATTTTGTTTGTCCAACCAGATGGGTTGGGATGCTTCCCATGAAAGGGGCTGTTCTAAGCACAGCCAGGCGGCTGTTGGGCTGGAGTAAGAAAGACTCCTCTTCCTGAGTTCAAATTCAGCCTCAGACACTTACCAGCTGGGTGACCCTGGCCAAGTCACTTCACCCTGTTTGCCTCAGTTTCCTTATCTGAAAAATGAGCTGGAGAAGGCAATGGCAAACCACTCCAGTATCTCTGCCAAGAAAACCCCAAATGGGGTCATGAATAGCCGGACCTGACTGAAAAATGACTGAAGAACAACAAAGCATAAATCCTGTACTGTTTCTGTCCGAGTCACTCTGCAGAAGACCTTAAGATGAGGCTAAGCTATGCAAAGACTCCCAAGGGCAGACAGGGGTTAATTACAGAGAGTTGCTAAGCTATCCTGAGCCCTCGGCCACCTTCCAGCTCATCAAAGCTCCTCATAAATCAGGACACACACAAACCCGAACGTGACATTTCCGGATGCTCCAGCCCCTCCAGGTACAGTGGGACCATTACTTCATGTCAAAGACAACCTGACCTGAACGCATGTCAGGGAGAGATCATTTTTAAACGATCACCAGACTCCCTGAAAACCATAATTTAGGGGAAAAGAAAAAACTTGAGGCCATATAAGGAAACTGCCCAGAGGGCAAAGTGAAGCTAGAAAGAAGCTGCCCATTACCTCCTGAAGGGAACCTCCACAGAAGAGTCCCAGGAACGTTGGTCAAAACCCAAAGTTCCCAAGTCAAAGAAAAAATATGCTGTGAGCACCAGAAAGAAGCAATTCAAGTACTCTGGGAGCACAGGGCAACCCCAGGACTACAACATTCCAAAGACAGAGGCTGCCAACCAAGGGACCACAGTGGACATGTGAGCTCAAGATGCCATCCAAGAGGACCTGGTCCAAGGGGGCACAGTGGACGAGTGAGCTCAAGATGCCATCCAAAGGAACATGGTGGACATGTGAGCTTGAAATGTCATCCAAGAAGACCTGGTCCAAGGGGACACAGTGGACATGTGAGCTGAAATGTTGTCCAACAGGATCTGGTCCAAGGGGGCACAGTGGACGTGTGAGTTGAAATGCCATCCAAGAGGACCTCGTCCAAGGGGGCACAGTGGACGTGTGAGCTCGAGATGCTGTCTGGTAGGCAGCTGGGGATGTGGGTGACATGGGGCTGCAGCTCAGGAGAGAGGTCAGGGCCAGACATGGGAGCAGATGATAGGGAGTAACAGGGCAGAAGAGAAACCAGGACAAAGCCTTGGGAATACCGCCAGAAAGTGGTCAGGACATAGATGAAGAACCAACAGAGGAGCCCGGGAAGGAACCATCAACAGTCAGAATCAGGAAAACCCAGGGGCAGCTAGGTGGTGCAGTGGATACAGCACTGACCCTGGAGTTAGGAGGACCTGAGTTCAAATCCAGCCTCAGACACATAACACTTACTAGCTGTGTGACCCTGGGCAAGTCACTTAACCCCACTGCCTAGAGCAAAAAACAAACAAAAAAAAGAATCAGGAAAACCTGTGGAGGGGCGAGTATCAAGAAGGTGACTGACTGACAGGGTCAAAGGCTAGAGTGCAGAGGCCAAGGAGGTTAAGGACTAGGAAAAGGCCAATGGGTTTGGCAGTTAAGAGATGACTTAATATTAATAGCAATAACATTATCGCTATCACATATAATATATAATATGTGATATTATATATAATAGTATATAATATATGGTATTATATATAATAGTATATAATATATGGTATTATATATAATAGTAATAATAAATAATAACTTTATATAATACCTACTATGTGCCAGGCACTGTGCTAAGCATTTTACATTTTACACCTTATTTGATCCACACAACAAGAGGAGGTAGGTGCTGTTATCACCCCCATTTTACAGATGAGGAAACTGAGGCAAATAGGTAAAGTGGCTTGCCCAGGGTCACACAGCTAGGAAGTGTCTAGTCCAGATAGGAATCCAGGTCTTGCATTCCCTCCACTGCAGCGCCACCTAGCTGCCCAATGGGTAAATGGTACAGGTTATTATCCCCATTTCACAAAGCAAGAAACTGAGGATCAGAGAGTTGGAGTAGTTTTTCACTGGTGACTCAGCTCACAAGGAGAGAGGGTATTGACTCCTCATCCTGGGCCTTTTTTTTGGAAGGGCTTTTCTCTGGCCTGAGTCCCTGACACGGGATCACCTGAGGGAATTTACCCGAGCCTGGATCCCACTGAATCCAAGCAGCACTAAGCTGGCGCTGGGAACGCTAGGCCCCCAACAGCAACAGCAACTCTGGGGATTAGAATGGGCATCCCTCAGGAGGCGGCCCTCACTGACCCGACGGAATCCAGGCATTCGAGGGAGACGATGGGAGGTGGGGAACGTAACAGGAGGCTCAGGAAAAGAAGAAATGGCAACTTAGGGGACAGGGAAGCAGGAGTTTTTTAAGCACCTACTATGCGCTGCTTCACAAATAGTCTCCTTTGATGGGAGAGGAAGGAAGGAAAGGCCTGCCCAGCAGCAGGGAGGGCTATGGCATCAGCCCGGCTGCAGGGCCTCCTCTGGGGGCCTAAGTAGCTCTCCAGATGTGTCCAGAGCCCCGCGCCATTCCCACCACTCTACAGTCCCTGGTATTTCCCAGTCTGAGCCCTCCAGGCATGAGCAGTTGGGTAACTGCTGTGGGGCTGGGGCTGGGGCTGGGGGCTCACAAATGGAGCCGTGCCAATAAGGGCCACAGCTGTGCCACCCCAGAGTGGACCAGGCCAAAGGAGTGGGCTCTGGGCCCCCACCCCGCAGCCGTGACACTCCTCTGGGAAGAGGCTGGTGGCCATTGGTTGGGTGTGCAGCGCGGTGTTCTGTTCAGGGCTGGACTATACTGGCTCCCTGGTCCCTGGTAGCCCAAGATTCAGTGATGTGCCCACAGTCCCACAGGCCAGCCAGTCGGTGTCTGGGCCAGGTCACCAGCCAGTATTCCAAGGTGCTGGTGGTGGCTATTTCCATGACATCTTTTCTTTTTTTTCATTTTAAAATAATTTTATTGATAGTTTGCATTTATATCACTTACATTTTCCAATGTTTCCTTCCCTGAACTGTTCCCAGAGAGCCACCCCTTACAACAAAGAGAAAAGGAAAAAAAACAATTCAGCAAAACCATCATCATCAAAACCCGCCAGATTTGATATACACTATTTCACACCCATACTACCCCAACTTTGCAAAGTGGTGGGCGTGTTGAAAGAGACAATCCTTAATTAAGTCAATATTGATTATCCTGCTGATTTATTTTAACAGGTAAGACTTGGACAGCTTTCAGATTAAGAGATATGTAAGCACTGGAATCAGAGACTAAGTTCCTCATGTGGTAGAGTTGAGCAGTGGAGCTGGAATGAACACTGCCCCATTTCAAAGAGGTCCGAGTCTCCTTCTGCAGTGGGCTCAGTCAGCGCTCTCAACTGTGCTTCTGGCAAGAACACCCCTGCTGAGCTAGCACAATAATCCCATGACTTCAAGACTGGCCAATGGAAAACTGTAACCAGACGGGCCACACTGCCTCGCTCGTCTCACATCGCTCCAGGATGTACCTCGCTCAACCTCAAGTCAAGCGTTGTGCGCCATCCAATCAGAATTCAATCAAGTTTCCCAAGAACCTGTAATTTTCCATTCCTTTTTTTATGATTATGAAAATAAGCTCTGTAAATGCCGCTCATCTATGGCTCCTGAGGAGCCACTGACCTCACTTCCTGGCAATTGTTAGCTTTGCTAATACATTGATTGTGTGCGAAACTTTTTACCTCAGTTTCTCTTTATCACAGATTTCCACTGTGGCAGTGTATGAGAGAGAGTATACGAGTCTCAAATCACTTCTTTGGAGCCAAGCTTAGTCATTATAATTTCACAGCATTCATTTTTACTTCCGTGACATCCTGCCTTTCTTGGCACCTGACCACAAAGGGCACGAAGGGACGCGTGCTGCGAGGCAGCGTGAAGGGGGCTGACGGTCCACAGGAGCACAGTCCCATATGGCACGGGGGTGCCCTCTTTCTGCAGAGGACCTGAAGCCCGCAGGCGGCAACAACACTCCACCGGGCTACACTCCCACTAAAAGCAGCAGACCCTAAGAATGATATCTCACAATCAAAATGTTCTTTAGGGTTTACAAAGCATGTTTTAAAGAGGCTATTTTCACACAGGTTGAAAGTCTAAATGCAAGAGGCACCAGCAGCCAGGTTCAGCTCTCCCCAAAGCCTGAGTAATGAGATAACTTGCGGCAGGCACAAATATTTAACAGGCAGCATTTTTGTTAGCAAGTCATTTGGAAACCTTTTGTTTGGCACAGCAAAGCATCGATGATAGGTTGATTCTGACCCTTTAAGCCTCTGGTCACCTCAACTCTACAGAAACAAGGACGCAGAGAGAAGAGCCACGGGAAAGATAAAAGATAAGAGCTCACACTGCTTACGTGGTAACAGACCACACTGCATTGGGGGTGAACAGAGAAACCTTTTGGAACTTTACAAAACGGCCAGGTTACAGCTCTGACTGCAGATCCTCAAAGGCGAGTGCTAACGACCCCATCTTCTACAGGCTTCAGACATGACACTGGGCGGCTGCTCTGGACCAGGGGAGGTCTGGATGCCAAGAGATCGATATTTTAAGAGTAAAACTTTTCCAAACCACTAACTGCATGCCCCTGCAAGCAGCCATCTCAAGGGAGGATGCCTCTGGCCAGTCCTCATCAACACCATTCACAAGAGTCCCAGCAAACGGTGTACCTTCAATTGCTCTTAACTTTTATTGTGCACAGATTTTGTCATTTCACTCCTTTGCCCACAACTG
Organism: Vombatus ursinus; assembly: GCF_900497805.2. Lineage (NCBI taxonomy): Eukaryota > Metazoa > Chordata > Mammalia > Diprotodontia > Vombatidae > Vombatus > Vombatus ursinus. The sequence continues at coordinate 11,331,723 of NW_020946652.1, read as the reverse complement.
GGTCCCAGAACGCCCCTTGCAACAGCAGGTGGGGCAGGCTAGGCCTTGGGCATGGCCGGGTCCCTGACACTGAACTGCCGGTTGGGTTTGGTGGCTTCCTGCATCAGCTCCTGCAGCTGGCCGATCTGCTCCTCGCTGAAGTCATCGAGCTGCTCTTTTGTGAGGCGGGCTCCCAGCTGCATTTTCTCCACCGCATTTGTCTGCTGCCATAGTGCTGCTGCATACCTCTAGGAAAGGGAAAGAAGGATTAGCAGCTCACTGATCTGCCTTGATGTGGAGAGCAGTGACTCCATGTCTGGTCTCTGTGCTCACCCTGCCTATGGTCCTGGGACCTGAGGGTACTCTTGGATATGCCTGCTTCTTCAGTCAGGGATTAAGTAGAGGGATCTCAAGCCACTGGAACATCATTCTCACCATTTCACAAGTAATCCTACTGATGCAAGCTTTGTTGTATTTCTCCAATAGGCAGGGAGCTGGAAGGCATCCCTCAGTTTACAGAGAAGAAAATTTGGGCCTCCACTAATCTACCAGTAGGTACTCCTCAAGTGCCTACTATGTGCTGATGCTCACTGAGAACTGGGAGGCCCCAGTTCTAATCCAGTCCCCTCATTTTAGAGATAAGGGAACAAAAGGGGAAGGGAAGGAAGGAGAGCAAGGGAAAAAGCATTTATTAAGCACCACGTGTGTGATTAAGTACTATATGAAGCACATTACAATTATTACCTTATTTTTTCTTCACAGTAATCTTTGAAGATCGATGCTACTATTATCCCTATTTATAGATGAGGAAACTGAGGCAGACAGAGGTTAAGTGACTTGCCCAGGGTCACTGCTAGTGAGTTTCTAAAGCCAGATTTGCACTCAGGACTTCCCAAGTCTAGTCCTTGTACCCTAGTCACTGGGCCACCAAACTGCCTCAAAATTAAAGCATTTACGTTATGCTTTAAGATTTGCAGAAAGCTTTACATACATTCATTCATATGATCCTCACAACAACCTGCAAGATGGGTGCTGTTATTATCCCCATTTTACAGGCAAGGAAACTGAGGTACAGAGAGAGAGGGAAAGTGATTTGCTCAGGATCACACAAATACTTACTAGTTGTGTCACCTTGGGCAAGTCATTTAACCTCAGCCAACCTCAGTTTCTTCAACTGTAAAATGGGGATAATAAGAGCACCCACCTCCCAGGGTTGTTTTGAGGATCAATTAAAATAAATCTATAAAATGCTTTGCCCAGTGCCCGGCACACAGTGTGCACTATATAAATGCTAGCTATTATTACTTTTGTTGTCGTCTGAAGCGGGATTTGAACTTGAGTCTTCATGACTCCAAGTCCTGACCTCTTCAAAGGGAGGTCTGGGAAAGCACTAGTCAGAGACGGTCTCGGGATTCTCTTCTGGGTAGGGGTTTGATGAGGTGGTCCTTTTCAAGCCTACAATGCAGCGGTTCTACTTATTCTAATTCTGAACAAAGGAGAGTTTTGTTTTGTTCATTTTTAAGGCAGGGGGACCTGGAGGATCTGCTTAATTACCAGTGAGAGCCGGAAGTGTGAGTTCTGTCTTCACTTGCTTTTCTAACTTGGGCTCTGCTTTCTTACTTTTGTTTCACTCATTCCCTGGGGCCTTGAGTGTCAAACTAATAGGAAGAAAGAACTTGGTAAAATTCAACTGAATGGAATAAACATTTCTTTAATTACTGGAATACGTGCACATGAATAGAGGGTAGGATGTGATGAGGGCAAAAACTCAATTGCTTTTAAACCTCAGCCAGGCACAGAAGGCTTCTAGGGGAATGCACCCCAACTCCAGGCCTTCAGCCTCGAGCCTGGGGTTATTCTCCAACACTCCCCCCCAGATGGCCCCCTCAAATTCAGCATCATCTCCTGCCTCACCCCCGCCATGGCATCTCTGGCCATGATGACCTCCTCCTCCTCCAGGACACCCTGTTTCAAAGCCCTGAGGTTCACTCTGCCCCGCCTGCCTGGTCACCTGCTTCTCATTCCACTGTCCTGCCCTAGGCTGGCCCTCAGGCCTGGATGATGAGTCAATCAAGAAACACTTACTAAGCACCTACTAGGTGCCAGGCAAAGAAAGGGAAGAGATGCTCCCTGCCCTCTGGGAGCTCCCAGTCTAAAGGGGGAGAGACAACAGGCACACACACACACACACACACACACACACACACAAACACATGCTACAGACCGGCTACACAGGAAACAATGAACAGAGGGAAGGCCCTAGAAGAGGCAGTGTTGGGAAAGGCTTCCGCTAACATGATTCCTGTAAAGACCATGGCCAAAGCATCCTTCCTGAGAGGCCTCCCTGCCCCGACTGCCAGACCAACCTACCTCAAATACAAGTTCCCCCTTACTGAACCCTTGGCCCCACTCACCAAACTACTTAGACCAACATTCAAGGCCTTTTCTCATCTGGCCCCAATCACCAAACTCCTTAGACTGGCATTCAAGTCCTTCTCTCATCTGGCCCCAATCGCCAAACTCCTTGGACCAGCATTCAAGGCCCTCTGCCATCTGGCTCCAGTCACCAAACTCCTTGGACCGGCATTCAAGGCCCTCTGCCATCTGGCCCTAATCTTCCTTGTTCTCTAACCTTAGCTTCCACTCGATCCCACGATGACGTGAACTCGAGCACTCTGGGCAATGTGCCCCTGTCAGATACGCCTGGATTCCTTGGCTCACGAGGTTTCTCTCCCTGCTTGGAACGCATCCCACGTTGCTCTCTACTTGTGCATGGGCAACTCTTACGAAGGTCGAATTCTAGCTCCATCTGGGCCTAAGGTTGGGCGGGTCCTTCATAGAAGAGGCAAAGCGAGTTGAGAGGGGAGACATCTAGGGAAGGGAAGGGGAGGAGGGGGGCTGGTTGTACTAAAGTGCTCAGCCCACCCCCAATGGCCCGCACCCCACCCCTGCACCCCCACCGCACTCTCTAAAATCTGAGGATCCCATGATGTTCTCAAGCCCTCAAGCAATTCATCAGTTTGCTGAAGTCACTACGAGGCTCTTTCAGAATCAGGGGCTTGGATACAAATGACAACTTCCTTCGGATTTAATTAAGTTTAATTTTGTTGTGATCAAGGCAAAAATGCCCAAAGAGAAATGTTCAGGGACAATTTAATCGTGCAAATACCAATGGGGGAAAAGCGTCTCAAAAATCTCCAATATTAACTGAAGCAATCGACAGTAACTCAGAGATATTAAAGACACAGATCTAGATTCCCTTTCCTAAGGTAATCGTTACTTTCCAAAGCTACGTCTTCTCCAGGAAGAGCACAGCCTCCCACGTGGTGCTCTCCTAGCTGGGGGTTGGCAGCACGGTGCTAGTGCCAGCCTCCCACTTGGAAGACCGGGCCGCAGAGGTAGTGGCACAGGGTTGGGGTCAGGAGAACTCCTAGTCTGTCAGCTATAGCAGGTGCTATGGAATGTCGGCCGGTACCGTTACTTCTCCATCACTGGCCTGGCTGGACGAGGCTCTCAGGAGCCAGAGCTGCCCCTGGGCTCATCAGCCCTGGGCAGGCTATGTTCCAGGAAGCCTGACTGCCAACAAACACATCCAGGCTTCCCTGCTTTCTTTACTCAGGCTTCCACATTCACAAGGCAGCTCTTCATGAAATAAATCCCTCTCCTAGCCCCACTACAATCAGATGTCAGGCTTTGCTTTCAACATCTCTAAGATGTCTCTGCTTTCCCCATCCCAAGAAAGACCAATCAACCAGTGACCCACCTGTCCTTCCAGACCTCCAGACTTCCCAAGCCTGAGTGTCCGGACCCTGCCAGGGGCAGCAAACCAGGCCAGGGCTCCAGGCCAACACTCTGGGCTGTTCTGGCAGCAAACAGTGAAGAGAGTGGGGCCAAGAGAGAGAAAGCGGATGGGGCCCTGGGCCAGCAGCTCCAGGGAAGGGACGCTTCACGATCTCAACCCTAGCTATCGCTGGGTCAGACACACACACCAAGACAGTCAAGGGCACAGAGAGCGGCTGGTAGTAACAGGCATGTTACCTTCTAGGAGAAGTTTAAGAACTCTACTATTCATTTTGCTTTGGGGAGAAAATTCTGAATTACCTTACTTTTGCTTAAAAGACATGACTTACCAAGGTAAAATGTAGCCACAAAAAATGACAGAGAATCCAACTTTCTCCCGTGGGTCCATCTCCAGAGGTCTATGAAGCATCAGGCACACCCATGCATGTGACAAACTTAATCGTCGTCTTAATCTTTACTTTGGTGATAACTCACAATCTGTTTTCTTTCTTTCTTTCCTTCTTTTTATAATTAATTATTTTTAGTTTTCAACATTCACTTCCATAAGATTCTGAGTTTTAAATTTTCTCCCCCTGCCACTTCTCCCCCTCAAGACGGCGCGCAGTCTGATATAGGCTGTACTTATACATTCATATTAAGCATATTTTCACTTTAGTCAAAATGTAAAGAAGAATTAGAACCAATGGGAGTAGCCATGAGAATGAAACACTAAAACTAAACAACAAAAGAAAAGGAGAGCAAATAGTCTGCTTCCGTTTGCATTCAGACTCCATGGTTCTTTCTTTAGATGTGGAGAGGATTTTCCATCATGAGACCTTTGGAGATGTCTTAGATCCTTACATTGCTGAGAAGGGCTAAGTCTACCAAAGTTAGTCATCACACAACGTGGCTGTTACTGTGCACAACGTTCTCTTGGTTCTGCTCACTTCACTCAGCATCAGACTATATATGTCTTTCCAGGTTTTTCTAAAGACTACTTGCTCATCATTTCTTATAGCACAATAGTATTCCATTACATTCATATACCACAACTTGTTCAGCCATGCCCCAATTGATGGGCATCCCCTCAATTTCCAATTCTCTGCCACCACAAAAAGAGCTGCTGTAAATATTTTTGAACACGTGTATCCTTTTCCCATTGGCATGATCTCTTTGGGATATAGCCCTAGAAGTGCTATTGCTGGGTCAAAGGATATGCACAGTTTTATAGCTCTTTAGGCATAGTTTGAAATTGCTCTCCAAAATGGTTGGATCAGTTCACAACTCCACCAACAATGCATCAGTGTTACAATTTTCCCACATCTTCTCCAACATTTATTATTTTCCTGTTTTGTCATGTTGGCCAATCTGATAGGTGTGATGTGGTACCTCAGAGTTGTTTTGATTTGCATTTCTCTAATCAATAGTGATTTAGAGCATTTTTTCATATGACTATAGATGGCTTTAATTTCTTCATCTGAGAACTGTCTGTTCATATCCTTTGACCATTTATCAATTGGGGAATGACTTGTATTCTTACAAATTTGACTCAGTTCTCTATATATTTTAGATATGATCACAATCTGTTTTCAAATGAATGATGTCACTCTGCAGATACTTGGAGTTCAGTCCCCACGACAGCACAGTTTTATTCAAGGGAGAGAGGTGACATTATGTAGCTGCAGCTGCACATCACAAACCCTGCTATAATACATTATTTCCTGAAATTCAGTTGTGACTACATTGGATCTGAGATATTGGTGGGACATACAATTAATAGCTGGGGGCGTCCCAGAGAAAGTGTAGGCACTCGAGTCAAGAAGGTTTGAGTTCAAATACTGTCTTAGACACTTATGAGGTGTGTGACCTTGGGCAAGTCATTTAACCTGTTTGACTCAGTTTCCTCAAATGTAGAACGGGAGTCATGAAAGCATTGACCTCCCAGGTTGCTGGAAGAATCAGAGGAGAATCTGCAAAGGTGAAAGCCTACGTGAATGCCCCAGCTCTTCTTAAGCTCATCAGCATCGTCATCCAGGGCTTCATTGGCTACTGGAAAGCTGAGAACGGAGCTGGGAGTCCAGAGATGGCAGAAGCCATGAAAGTGCAATGAGGAGGGAGAAGAGGGGCCCTCCCAGCAGGTCCACACAGAAACTGGGTGGCCAGGGAAGAAGGAAAAGCCGGAGCGCACTGCCTGTGGCAGGAAAGCCAGGAAGGCTGAGGACACAGGGGAGCCATGTCCTCAGTGACCTGGGACGATCATGCTCGCGGCAGAGTGCCGGGGTGGAATCACCGTGGCCTCCAGGGGTGCCTGCTCCTCCCTGGCAGGCTCGGAAAAGAAAGGAAGGAGAGAGAACGGCAGCTGAAGGGAGTCACAGGATCCAGGCAGAGGTCTGGGGGTTTGCTTGTTAATTGTTTGGTCGGTTCACTTGTGCCTGACTCTCTGCGACCCCCACTTGGGGTTTCCTTGGCAAAGATACTGGACTGATTTGCCACTTCCTTCTCCAGCTCATTTTACAGATGAGGAAACTGAGGCAGACAGGGTGAAGTGACTCGCCCAGGGTCACCCAGCTAGTACGGGTCTGAGGCTGGATTTGAACTCAGGAAGAGGAGTCTCCAGGACTCCAGGGGTCGTGCACTATGGGGCCACCCAGAGGCTGTTTTCAATAGGACAAGCCCTTGGGGGTGGGGACTGGCAAAGCCCAGCTCAGGACCAAGTTTTAAGAAGGGCAGGACAAAATGCAGCCTGTGTGATGAAGGGTGACCAGGGTGGGGAGCAGACTGGAGATTGACTGGCTTTTGTATGACATCTGTCTAGCTCTGTAGGTGCATTTTCTCATCGGGCCCTCCCACCACCTGGACAAGAGCCGATCAAGGACCTGGGAAAGGAGCCCACTTCACGGTCTCTCCTAAGCCAAAGGGCGAAGGGCTCAGATGCGCCTGGACGCTCAGTGAGCAGATCTGGGGCAATGGAATACACGTGCTGAGGCTGATCTGGGCTCATCCCAAGGGAAAACGTCCTAATAACCAGAACTGGCCAGAACAGCGGCTGGCCACCGACCCTGGGGCGAGGGTCTGACTAGACAACCCATGAGGTCCCTTCTAACACTGAGATTAGCAGCATCTTCTGCTGACCTCTCTGGACCCTTCAATCAGCTGTGAGCTGACACCATTCCCAGAGCAGGGAACACTTGGAAAGCTGAACAGGGATCAGGAAAAGCAAGTGGGCAGTTGGGGAGGTGACTCATTAAAGCAGTGCAGCCTGCTAAGGAGGGGACAGGATGGGGTCTGCCTTGAAGAGTCATGGACGTGTGCTATCAAACCCTACAAGAGGAGACCTCAGCATCTTAACGTCCTTTGGACCTGCTGCGTTTCCAGGAGACTACTTCCCCTGACTGGTTTGGGGAAGGGTCCTGCAGCCTGATCTGACTGACCAGCCCACAGCAGCTCTCTTCCTCTTTCGACCTCACCCCTTTCCTTTCCCTCAATGCCAACTTTTAACTGCTCGATTCTCAGTTCCTCTGAGCTTTCTGAAGCTCGCAGCACAGCTGGCCAGCTCGGACTCTCTCCTTCCACCCTGTGCTGCCTCCTGGTTCTCCTCCAATCCATCTGACTGCTCCTTCTCAGCCAGCTTCAGGGGATCCTGTGTGTCCCCCAAGGCATCGTCCTCCTGGGTCCTGCCCCCTTCCCTCCCTCAGGGTTCTCTTCCAACCCCATGGGTTTAATTATCATCTCCATGTACTAGGCTCCAAATGCGTATGTGCAACCAACTTCTCCAGCATCTGCTACAGGTGTGGCCGGTGTGAAGGAAGTTAGAATGGTGAGATATTGTGAGGAGCTAAGGGTTTAAGAGCCCGCTCTCTCTCTCTCTCTGTCTCTCTCGCTCTCTGTCTCTGTCTCTCTCGCTCTCTGTCTCTCTCTCTCCCTCCCTCCCTTTCTCTCTTTTTTCTCTCCCTTCCTCTCCCTTTCCTACTCTCTCTCTCTCCCCCCTCTCCATCTTATTTCCCCAACAGAATGTAAGCTCCTTGAGGGCAGGGGCTGTTTTGTTTTGGTTTTTTGTATCCTCACCAAGTAGCACAGTGCCTGGTGCATGGGAGGCATTTAATAAATACTTGTTGATGAACTGATCTGAATGATATAGATGTGGCCACATGGTCTCTAAGGCCCCTTCCAGCTCAAAAATCCATGATCTGATGAAAAGAATGTGAAAACCTACCCTCCTTTGAAAAGCAGGATTCATACGCATAAACAGTGGGGTATTGCGGATAGACTCCCAGACTTGAGTTCAAATTCTGCCTCAGGGCTAGCTGGCTAGCTGGCTAGCCTCGTGACCCTGGCCAAGACCCTTCCTATCCCTCGGCTTCTGTTTTCTCATCAGTGCCACACAGTGAGGAGCTTCGACTGAACTATCTCCAAGGTCCTTTTCGGTTCCAAACCCAAGATCTGAGGATCCTAATTAAATTCCATTAATATTTATGAAGCTGTGCTGGACATAGATGCGAGCAGGACGAGCTTCCCTGGAAGAGGGTAATTTCAAACCCACTTCAGCACAGTGCCATAAACACGGGCTGGGGAGAGGACAGAAGCAACTGCCTGAGGGACGAAGAGCCACACTGGAAAAGAGGGGGGTCAGGCAGCTGGGATCTCTTCCCATCTTCCCATGAGGGATGAGGAGGCCCAGACAGAGAGCAGGGCCACGCTCCTAAGGCCGCCGGCAAGACAAGACTCCCTGGAGGAAAGCAAGCGCGGCGTCAGGATGTCTGGATGTTAGTACGAGGTGGCCCGGGATGATGAACTGCCCGGGGAGGGCCGTCCCCCTCCGTCCGCACACTGGACGTGTGTCCCCGGCGCTCGACGGGGCGTCAGTCAGCCGTCGGAGCTGACCGGGCCCTTGGAACACCGTCCAACCCTCTCATCTTTCCGATGTGATGTGAGCCCCCCCTCCCAGCTCTCCCAGTCTCCCAGAATTGAAGGGGTGGGTCAGGGACCTGGGGCGGGCGGGGCTGCCATTTGGAGGAGGCAATGGATTTGCTCTGCTCAGCCCTGAGGGCAGGACAAGGGAGAAGCAGATGCTGGACGCTGCAAGGACGCCAAGTGAGGCTGGCTACAAAAAGACACTGACCAACGATCCCCGCTTTTCAAGAGAAAGGCCCTGGTCAGCTACATGGAAGAGGGCTCAACTGATGGTCCCTGGGGCCTTCAACTCGGAGATTCGGTTCCAACCCAACTGGAAGGAATCCTCTGGTCCCTCTGCTCTCTCTCCTCACGCCACCATCTCCGTGCTCGGGAGGGACATCTTCCCAGCCACAAGCCTGTGCTGAGGTCTCAGCTGCCCCCTCCCGCCCGAGTCCTGCCTCCCTCGGTCCCTCCTCCAATGTCCAGAGCAGCGGTTCGGGCCTCTCCCCTGGGCTGGTTCTGCCCTTCCTCCATAGCACCCCCCCGGCCCGGGTCACAGCGGCCTTTCTGAGCCTAGCCTAGCCCGGTGCCTTGCAGAGAAAAGGGCTGCACCTCCTGTCGGCTAAAACGAAGAAGGATTTCTCGGAAAAGGCCCGGCGCCCTCGCCAGCCCTTTGTTATCGCTCCCCGGGCCGTGGACCACAAACAGGACGCTTTTTACCAACCTGAACTTTTGTTAGCTTCTATTTGGTAAACTCAGAAATGTCAAAAGCAGGGTGGCTGAGGCCTGACCACCCGGGAACACGCAGGTGACACAACGGGGCATTAGTGAACAAAGTGCACGTTATCCTCACCCGAACAAAGCTGCACGAAGGCGGGCTAAAGCCGCCAAATGTGCACAGCTGACAGTGGGGAACAGAGGCGCGAGACAAAGGAGTCAATCCCGCTCCAAGGTGCTCCTCCTTCGCTCTGCAATTAGATGTCACCGCGTCCACAGCCCCCGCCAGACACCAGAGCTCGGCTGGCAGCATTCGAGCGGTTCACGCACCTCCATTCTTTTTTACATTTAAAACAAAAGTTTTTCCAAAGTCACATGCAAGACAATTGATATTTTTAAACCTTACCACCAGAAATGCTTCATTGTGTTCCCTCTTCACACACACATCCCTCTGCAAAATGAGGTATTTCTGCCATCTGCACGGCTCTTTTTTTCAAAGCATGAAGTCGCTGGGGAGGCCGGAACACCTCTCTTTCAGCCCGGGTGTGTCGGTACAGTTTGGATCCACCTGTCACGACCGTCCCTCCCGTCACTTTGGCGTTTCTCCCTTCCCTCCCCGACCTCCCAGCTCCCAGCATGCAAGGAGCTACCTAGGGCCTGCTCTCCACGGTCCTGGCCTGGCTGGCTCTGGATCCCCCAGGGCCTCCCCCACCTCTGGTATTTGGTATCCAAATCCATTCTAAGCACCACGCACTCGAGGCCTTGGGAACCCTAGGCCCGGTGCAATCTGTAAGTTGGACGGAGATGAAAAGGAGGTACTGGAACCTGTGGGAGGGATGGCCTATGGACATTGAGGAGGGGGTCAGGGAAGGCTTCCCAGAGGAGAAGACACCAGAACTGGGCCTTGAAGAAAAGTAAAAGATTCTTAAGAGGCTGAGAAAAGAAAGGAGGAACCTATTGGTTTTAATTTGTACTTACAACATCACTAATGTGAAAATATGTTTAATAGGAATTTATATGTATAGCCTATATCAGATTGTGTGCTGTCTTGGGGAGGAAGGGAGAGAAAAATTTAAAACTCACAAGCATATGGAAGTGATTATTGATAAATCAAAATAAGTTAATAAAAAAGAAAAGAAAGGAGGAAGTCTAGGTTGGAGGGCTCACTACCTCCCATAGATTCAATTATCATCTCTGTGACTGTAAGATCTCTACACAAGCTCATAGTGAAGGGGCAGCTAGGTGGAGCAGTGGATTCAGGAGGACCTGAGTTCAAATCTGGCCTCAGACACATAACACTTACTAGCTGTGTGACCCTGGGTAAGTCACTTAACCCCAGGGCTAATCAAAAAAGAAAACCAAAACAAAAGAACACAAGCTCACTGTGGAACTCAACTTATCCAAAACAGACCTCGTTATCTCTTACAATAAATAACAATGCATTTATTTATTTGACATCTATGTGCCCTCCCTTCCACAGTCCTCCCCAGCTGAACAATAAAAAGAAGAATTCACACAGCCCAGTGACACAGACATGGGGGTCTTGGGTGCCATATTAAGTTCAGCATCTGTGGCACAAGGCGGCCAGTACATGTCACCATCAGCCCTCCAGTATATATTGTTGTACTGATTAGAGACCCCATTATCTTTCCCCTCCCCCCACGCCCTCCCATCCTGTAGACTTCCCAGTTATTGTCAACGGCACCACCACGTTCAAGCTATCCACCCAGCTAATGCCCTCAACTTATCAATCTCACCCCCCATCAAATAACCAATCTGCTGCCAAAGGCCATGGTTTCTACCTTCACATCTCCCCAAATATCCCTTCTCTCTGCTCACCTGGCTGCCACCGGGTACAGGTATACAGAAGGTGCTTAATAACCGTTCACTGGTTATTTAATGTCATTTTAACACAGTCTTCTAATACCTGAGGGGGTCCCATCAAATGGGGAATGGCTGAACAAGTCATGATACATGTATGGGATGGAATACTACTGCATTATAAGAAATGACGATTGGGACAGTTTCAGAGAAACCTGGGAAAATGTGTGCAAACTGATGAAGAGAGAAGTGACACCCATCCCAACTGAGATGCTCATGCTGGCCCAGACACCTCAGCCAGCCTAGATGCTCAGCCCGGCCCAGAATGAGCAGCCTGGCAGGCTGGCATTCTTTAGATCAGGCGCCAAACACACGAATCTGTGTGAAAGGATGTGGGAAATGACTGTAACATAACCACACATTAAACATAATATTTACAGGATGAATCTGCAACAATTTAAAGAATTCAGAATTTATAAAATCAGAAAGCATCAGAACCAAAATAGAACATCCTTGAAATCTCAAATGCGAGCCACATAGAAACTTCCGTTTAAAAGACTGATCTGAGCAATGAACAGATGAAGCGGGAAAACACGTCCATGGGTTTTTTCTTTCAATGAACTAGTAGTTTCTGGCATGTGGGTTCTCTTTCCCAATTAAAAAACTGTTATTACTTTGGCAAAATACACTTGGGAAGCAATTAAAACTTTCCCCTCTTCTATTCTTCCTTTTCCAGTCTCATTATGGATTTTTTTTTTTAAGAAGAAAAATTTACTGGTCACTAGAGAAAAAGTTATTTCAGTCATACTATTTTGAGAGTCCCAAGAGATAACGATATGGTTGAGCTTATAAAATATTCCTTCCAAATTTCATGGATTTTGTTGGACATTTCCAGATAATTACGACAACGGGCAGAGTCCACTAGAAATGATGGTAATTTTTTTGCATTTCCCAGAACAGTGAGGGCTATAACATGATTTGTGGCTGGCTTTGGGGTTGAGGGGCCAGAAACAGGGTGTGTCACACCTGCCTAAAGGATGGGCTGAATGGAAGGTATGAATTAGGGAATTTAGGAGGTCAAATCAGCTCAGTTTGGATGAAAACTGGCAGCAGCAGGGAAGGCTGGACAGCAATAGAAAGGAGAGGGAGGAGAGCAGGTGGAAAGCAGGTGCCACCAGGCCATCCATGTAGCTGGCTCCTGTCTCAGGAGACTGGGATGTGGCCAGTAACGGGTCTGGCAACTTGGTCTCCTTCCCACTGCAGAATGCAGGGACCTAGCTCCTGACCAGTCAGCCCAGTGACAGATAAAGAAAGGATGGAGTTAGGATCAGACCCACTAAAGCCCAGCTGCGCCTCAAAGCAGTCCCCAGGGAAGCCAGCCCCACAGTCACTGACTCCAGAGGAACAGGAAGAAAGGAACCAAGGGCATCTTACGGGCCACCTGCCGCCCCTCTCCCCCCCCCCCTTCCTCTCTCTCCCCCCCCCCCCCTCCCCCCCCCGATCTCTCCCCCAACCAACCACCCCTCCTTCTCTCTCTCCCCCTTCCCCTGCTTTCCCCCCACCTCTCTTTTCCCTCTTTCTCTCTCCTCTCTTTTTCTGTTTCTGTCTCTCCAACTCAAGCTGTTTCTTTACCTCCTTAAATATGTCTAACCTCTTCTCCGAAGCTCTGTCCTAAGCCCTCTACTTTTTTAATAAACTTTTTTACTCTAATCTCAATAAACATGAATAAAACACTCAAAGAGACAATTCATAAAACCAGACTATAAATCAATTACAATTTATTTACAAAGGAAACCTGTACATCACCTCTGACAAAATAACCACAAAGTCTGCCGGCATCTCAGCCCCTGTGCAGGCAGGTGGGGAGGGAGTGCATTGAGCACTGAACTCGGAGAGATCTGAACTCCAAATCCACCCTCAGGCACTGGGGGCTGTGGGACCCTGGCAGCTCACTTCAACTGTCTCAACCTCAGTTTTCTCAACTGTAAAATGGGGGCAATCCCCATCCCCACCTCCCAGCCAGGGCAGCACAAGTAGACTGCTCTGCAAACCATGAAGGGCTATAAAAAGGCCAGCTGGACCCTGTTCAATTCTGTCCCTATTCTTGCAGTGCCGCAGGGTAGTGTGTAAACAGAAGGTGCTGCTCAACTGCACCTTCAATCTGAATCTCTGCCTAGGTCTCTGCATGTTGCTGCATATTTCTCTCTCTCTCTCTTTTTTTTTTTACGTTTTATTCCTCCTTCTTCCCTCCCCGCCCCCACCCCACCCCGAGGTAGTAAACAGTCAGATATAGGTTGCACACGCGCAGCCACGTAAAACTTCTCCATGCCAGTCATTCTGCACAGGAAGACTGATATCTTTCCTTTCTCATGGCACCATTATTAGAACGGTCCGTCCTCCTTACGTAACATGTTGATTCGTCCATCTCAGGAGGCGGCCAGGATGGCAGAGGAGGAGAAGGCAGGCCAGCCCAGGCCCCAGACAACTATTCCAACAAAAATCAGAGAAGGGGGCCAGGCAGAGAAGCTACGGGTAAAGTGAAAGAGAAACCACAGGACGTCATTTTTGTACCCCAAGCGCACAGGCCAGTGACCAGGGCAGTACCTGTGCCCATGGTATAGCTGCTGGGCCCCGGCGTCAAGCCCGGCAGAGGTAAAGCTCCCTGGGCTCACACCAGGCCAGGCCCCCAGTGCCCAGAATCCAGGACCAGAGCTAGGGCTCTGAACCTGCGGAATCTTGCAGTGCCATGCTGGAGGAGAGGGCCGGCAACTGTCCCTGGAATTCCACCCAAGGCGGGTCTGCGGTGGAGTTGTCTGATTCCCTGAAGTCTGGAAAGTCCAGGGAGGCACTGATCAGTCCACACCCCAGATTAGAAAGTTTGGAGCTCCCTGGAACCCTTGAAGAATGCACAAATAAAAACAAAGAAAATCCCATGATAAAGAGCTGATATGGCACAAGGGAGGCCTGAGATACCAACCCAGAAGAGCGGAATAACTCCCAAACACCTATGAGTCAAGCCTCAAAGTAAGGCCTGGCTTGGCATCAAGGTCAAATAAATTTCATGGAAGAAATAAAACAAAGTGTTTTTTTTTTCTTAAGAGTTTAAAAATGATATTTTAAGTTAAGTGAGAGTGCAAGAGGAAAGAAGTAGAAAAGAAATGTGAGCTTTGGAAGAAATAGAAGGAAAATTCGTAGTAAGAAAAAGCAGATTCTGCGTTAGACAGAAGTCAATGACTTCATGAGAAAACGAGGAATAGTAAAACAAAGTCAAAACAAAGGATAAAAAGAAGACTATGTGAGGTGACTCTTATTAAAAACAACTGGGCAGGAAAACTGATCAAGGACAGAGAATTGCAGAATCAGTGGAAAACCTGAAAGCTATGACCCAAAGGAGGAGTCTAGCTATTATACTGTAAGAAATCATGAAAGAATATTGCTCAGAACTATCAGAACAAGAGGGCAAAGCCAAAATAATAAGAATCTGAAAGTATCTTCCAGCAAGAAACTCCGAAACGAAACTCTTCGACAAAATCATCACCAAAATCCAGAGCTTTCGGATCAAAGAAAAAATACTGCAAGCAGACAGAAAGGGTTCTAGTATGGAGGAACCATATAGGATGAAGTAAAACTAAGCAGCCATCTCCAGAAAAGAGCAGAGAGCATGGAACACAAAGATACAAAGGGCAAGCCTTCAAGGAGCTTCCACTCTACATGAGGACAACAAAAAGAGCAGAGTCTGGGTTTAAACACGTGTCTAATACCTGGCGCTCCCTGTGTGACCTGGGGCAAGTTCTTTACTCTTCCTAGGCTGCCCCTTCCTCATCTGTCAAATAACAGCACAGAAGGAGATGGCTGCTGAGTTACCTTCCTACCCTAGATCTGAGACCCACTAACATAATAAATATACACCAAGCACAGAAAGTTTGTGGAAGGGTTGGGAGGCTGAAGTTAAATTACAGAGAGCTTTATGTGACAGCTGAAGAATCTGGTTTTTGTCCCTGAGCCACCAGGGAGCGCTGGAGACTTCCAAGTAGGGGAGACACAGATCCACGCTTTAGGAAGATGATTTTGGCAGCTGAGCCGGCGGGACTGGAGAGAGAAAGGAGATTACAGTTATGTTCCAGGCCAGACCTGAGGAAGTGATGGTCACTTACATGTCTTCTGTTTCTCCAAAATGCTTTGGTGGTTTGCCCTTTCTTCTCTATTCCTTTGCCCAGCACCCCAGGACTGGCCCTAATTGCCTCAAACTTGGATCAACCTCAATCACAAAACCTCACTGGGCTAGAGAGCACCCAGCAGAGACAGAAAGACCAAGAAGACCTCAGAAATGGCATCCTCATTCCACGCATTCCAAGCCTGCCAGACCTCGAGTGCTCCCTCCCTGGCCAAAGAGTTGCAATGGAAGGATCCCCACAACATCTGTCCCCAAAGGCACGTTAAAAGGCTGGGGGGGGTGGCGGTCAGGAAGCAGGATGCAAGGGGTGTGGCAGCTGGGAATTCTAAGCCATCTATGTGGGGAGGGAGTGTGTTCCCAGCACGTACCAAAAAACAGAGGATGAAGGGAACGGCTACCAGGCAAGTGATGTGAAGCAAGACTGGAAACCTTTAGCTACTAGTCAGAGTATTTTTATTTTATTCTAAAAGCAAGAAGGAGCCACTGGAGTCTTTTGAGTATGGGAGCCGCGGCAACACCTACGTTAGGAATAACAAGTTGTCAGCTCTATGGAAGATGCACTGCCCAAAGCTGAACCCTGACCCCACCCCTACATTCACGGTTAGGAAGCTTCTCCAGTTTTGGTTTTCTCTGTCAGGGAACAAGCCTAAATTTGCTTCCTTGTAACTGGTCCTCGTGACTCCTGGTCCTGCCCTCTGGGGCCAGGCAGACCAACCAAACCCCTCTTCCACATGGCCATCTCTCAGATACTTAAAGACAGCTCTCAAGGCTAAATATGCCCATGTCTGTTAGTTGGTCATTATGTGGCCCAGACTCCACACAGACTGCCTTCCTCTGGAAACTCGCCAGCTTCTCAATGGCCTTCCTCAACTGTACCCTCCCCTGGACACAATTTGCCAGACAGGGCCTGACCAGGGGCAGAAAGCATTGGCATTTTCAGGATACTCCTTATTTCTGGAAGTGACTTCTCTCATTGCAGTCCAAGATCACATAAGTTTCCTCGTTTGCTACATCATGCTGACTCATGCTAATTACCTCGCAGTCCTCTTTCAGAAGAGTCTTTGTCTAAACAAACATCCTCTCCCATTTCGTTGGGCCACTGGCTTTTTGAGCCCAACTGGAAGATTCTGTAGATCCCCGAGTTAAATGTCTGTCCTCTGGCTAGTCAATAAGCTCCTTGGGGCTCAGCTTCCTGACCAATGAGGGATTTGTAGGGTACAACATATATGGTTAGAAGTTAACGTCCGAGGAGAGATGCTGGTGGAAGCAGGCATAAAGGAGTTGGTCTATGACATGTGGGTCTAATAGGGCTGTTCTGAATTTTGGGGCAATGAGGAAAACATGATGTGATCAGCTTTGTTTCCTATCCCTGCCCCTACTCCGAGTAATGAAAAGAGAGGCATTTAGGTATTTGAGTCATTATACAGTAATATACACATCCTGTTTACGAGCCCACTGTAGCCACAACAAGGGCCCCTGATGGACCTAAATTAAGCCTGGAATTTTAGAAAGGACAAAAAAGGGTAATTCCTGAAACAGGTCCCAGTGATACAGACATTTTCCAAGCTAGCAGTCTAGAGTAAAGAGGGAAGCTGAGGGACAGAGTCCTGGCTCATGCAGAAAGAGAACCTATGATTCTGGCCTCATTAGCACCATAATATAATCAGGGGACCAGTAAAGTAAGTAAAGATTACCAATATGAATGAGATTTTAATCTCTGAATTGGCATGAAGCAAGAATCCCAAAAACCATGTCTAAAGATGTGATAAAAATGAAGATGCACATGTGAGAATGTTTACAGGAATTCATCCCTGTGGTTACCAGATACCAAGGCATGGTATGTTTCCTGGTCAGAATTCCCATAGGCCTTTTTCAAGTTCATGTAGATAGTAACATGGAAAGTCTATGAGGGTAACAAGGTTTGACTCAGTCTGTTTACTTTTTTCCGTAAACGGCATATAGTTACTACACGTATCAAAATAAGTCTATCCATAGGTCATTCATTATTTTTAAAAGACGTGTGCTAGCTGATGCTTAATGACAAATTAGGGGTAAATTCTCTACACAACAAGACTAAATGATATACAAATATGATTGATTTAGCTCTCCTCAGCAATACAATGATCCAAGACCATTCTAAAGGACTCATGATGAAAAATGCTGTCCACCTCCACAGAAAGAACTGATGGAGTCTAAATGCAGACTGAAGCACACTATTTTCACTTTCTCTCTTTCTTTGTGTTTTTTTTCTTTTGTTCTGTTTCTTCTTTCATAACATGACTAACATGGAAATATGTTTCACATGATTGCACAAATATAACCTATATCAAATTGCTTACCATCTTAGGAGGAAGGAAGGGAGGGAGAAAATTTGGAATTCAAAATTTTATTAAAAAAAAGAATATTAAAACTGTCTAATTGGAAAAAATAAAATACTATCTAAAAGAAAAAAAGATTAAATGATATACTTTTCAGTATATTGAATAGCTATTAGAATCCTTCATTAGGAAAAACACTGAAAGAATCCTTCAGACGCTCTGACCAATGGCATCCAGTGTCTCGCCTTGACAGGACTACAGGTGCCGCACACCAAGGCATTCTTCTCAGGGCACAAAGGTGCAGCCAGCCAGTCAGGAAATAAACGTTCACCCGGCACCTACTATGCGCCAGGCATCGAGCGAAGCGCTCTGCAGGAGCTCCCAGTCTAATGGAAAAGACAACATGCACACGAGCTCTAGACAAGATAAAGTAGAGACAAGGATCAAGAAGGAGGGAGCCGTGGAAGCCTTCCTGGAGAAGGCAGGGTTTTAGCTGGAGAAGCCGGGAGGCAGAGATGGGAACAGAACTCGAACTTGGGGGTCAGCTGGAGAAAAGACGAGTGTCTCGTGTGAGGACCAGCGAGGGTTAGGGTTAGAGCCGGCGTCAGACAGCAGCACATGGGGGGGCCTACAGTCTGAGAACACGAGAAGGCGGGGAGGTTAAGACGGGCTTACATGACAAGCAGATTTTCTATCACAATAATGCCGAGCTTCATTCTGCAATCACGCAGCTACCCAGACAAAATGAAACTCTAAGCCTATTACTACCCAATGCTGAGTCACATAACCTCGGAGCTGGAAGGGCTTTGCAGATCATTTAAGCCAAACTGTTCCTTTTACAAAAGAGGAAACTGAGGGTCTCTCAGGGTGAACTGAAGTGCCTGGGCGGCGTGGGCTACAGCTGTGTTCTCATGACCCAGGCCTCTAAACTGGGGAGATAAACACCCACCAGGTGGAACAGGCGACCTAAGTCGCTTTCAGAAGATAAATATTTAAAGAAAGTCCACAGCACAGGACTTAGAATCTTATCGCTGTCATGATTCCTTTGTATGAAAACTAATTTAGTACTGTCTGTCTTCCACAAAATAAGATTAGCAAGCATTACTATTCTAATGCTGCAGTGGTAGGACGGCTGAGCTCATCGCCCCACAGACCCTCGGCTAAGCCACAGAAAACCTCAGAAAGCAGGTCCACAGAGAATTTCAGGGGCTGATATTCTGCCGGAGATACCAGGTCTCGAGTACTTAGCTGAAGCTTTTTGGAATTTTGCCCTCCAAAAGCGAAATTTAGGTGATAAAATGCTTCATGATAAAAGGATTTGGGGCTCAGCTCCGTTAACTCTATTTATCAGTGATGAACATTTCCCGGTTAGTTTAAAATTCCACAGAAACCCTCCAGTATGTGCTGATAGGCCATGCCCCTTCTGCTCTCAGGGTTCTTGGGTGGGTAACCCTTGACCTTCCCCTCTGATGTCTGTGAAAGCTCCAGCTGGGTCCAGCTTGCCTTGTGAACACGCTCCTCAGACCCCTGGGGCTTGGTGAACCACAACCCGAGATTTGAGCATTTCTGCCTGGTGATGCCAGCACCATGACCAGTAGCAGGGCCCGTCGACGGAGGCCTGGGCAATAGCCAGAAAACAGCCTCTATCCTGAGACACGGTGACAAAATGCTCAGCATCATCCTCCTTTACCCCAAGAGCACCAACGTAAGCCCTTTCTCTGCAGAAAAGAGTCAGGGACAGATCAGGTGTATTTCAGGTAAAACTGAAAAGGCTGGGGGAAGGGGAGGGGTGCTTATATAAGGTCTTGTCATCTAGAAACCAAGGTCAAACACATGACCTTGGAAAAGGTCTAACATAGTACCTACTATGTGCCCTGGGCACAGCATTGCATCTCAGTAAACATTATACCCTCATTTTCTCATGTACTTTTTGATTTTAAATCTTTTGCCAAAGCTTCATTCTTTTTCTCATTTCACCCAAATAAATGTATTCAATTAAACATATGCATTCATTAAATACCAACTGTGTGCAAAGTATGGTTGCACCATGCCAAGCAGCTTAAGATAAACCAGATTACAGTCCACAGGGAGCATGGGGGAGGGGAGGGTAGTGGGAGGGGCTTGTACATAACAAAGTCTGACCAACACTGGGGGGATGGAGGATAGATGCCTGGGGTGAGTCTGGGGGTGGGGGTCTCCTCCTTACCATCTCAGGATGAAGCTGAAGAACAAACATGAGTCCAGTCTAGTCCAGGAACCTGATTGCCATCAGGGCCTCTGGCCTGCTGAGCTGTCTGAAGCCAAGCAGAGCTCCAGCCGGGGAGCCTAATGTCCAGGGGCTCTGCCCCTCCCCATCACTCGCCCTGACCCTGGTCAGAGGCACATTAATTTGGCCCCAACCCACTCCTTCTCTCGGGGCAAACTCATGGTGGGGAGGGAGGGTTTCATTTTTCCACTGAGCCCCAGCACCAGGCCCGGCCCAGTCTCTGCTTGATGGATGTGACCACCAGGTTATGGCAGCAGCCGGCTGTGGCAAGAATGACTTCCAACCGAGACCCCACACGGAGGTGTGTTGGGCTCTCGAGCCTCTGACAAAGAGTCCCTTCCAGCATGGGGCACTGAGCGGAAAACAGACGAAAGTGCCAAACTGGTCCGTGGGAAGCACATAAAGCCAGACCTGCAGCTGTTTTATTTCTTTGTTTAAAAAGCAACCAAAGTTACAATTAATATGTAACATAAAGAATGATAAATAAGAATAGCATTTAAATCTCTGTTTTTAAAAAAAGAAACCAAAGAAACCAGCAAGAGCTTGCCTGGCTGCTCCAGGATCTTAATCAGAAGATTACAAGAGGAGGTGATTTGCCTTGAGGAGAGGGCCCCCCCCCCACGGATGCCAGACTGTGAAGGGTTTTATACCAAATGGAGGAGTCCATTTCGGCTGAGAGACACCAGGGAGCCAATGAAGATTCTGGAGCAGGGCAGGGACACAGTCAGCCTTCGCACACTTCAAAACCACGACTCTGACCCATACTCCCTGTGGGACGTGGGCTCAGGCTCCATCTCCTGGGGTCTGTTTTCTGTAAAACCTCTACAATCAGGGGGCTGGCCTGGATGACCTCTGAGATCCCTGGGGGCTCTAAATCTCTGGTCCTAATACCTGAGGAGGAGCTAAGTGGAAAACGGACTGGGAAGGTCTGGGGCCCCTTTGGGGGGATCTAACTGTTCGGAACACTTGCTCGTAGCAAGCCCCCATCTGAAACATTCACCTTCCTTCAAAGACCTGCAGGTGGCTCTCCTCTATTGCCCCCGCCATCTTCTCTTTCCAAGCTAAACATTCCTGGTTGCTCTAACCAGTGCTTGTTCGACAAGATGACAAAGCCCTTCAGAGCCAACCTCCCTCTGCTCCTCTGGACACCCTCCAGCTTGTGGCTGCCCACCCGTGCTGCCCGCAACTGGACCCAACAGTCCTGGTGTGCTCCGACGGATGCAAAGGCCAGAGCCTGGGACACCGGCCTCCTTTCTGAATGACGCCCAGGACAACACTGGTGTCTTTTGGCCACCAGAACCCACTCATGTCGAACTGGAGTCCCCAGAAGCCCCATCTGCTCTGACTCATCTGCCTGGGAACGTCCGCTTCTCCGAACCTGAGGCAAGCGCTTTTCCAGATTATGCCAAGTCAGAGGATCTGGGTTCGACTCCTCCAACCTCTGCCACTAAGTGACTTAAATGACCCCAAGAAGTCCCTTCATGTGCCCTGGGGTGGCCTCATTCACATGCCCCTCGTGACGCTGACACGGGAGAATATATCTCCTGGCTGCCCCACTGCCAGCCACCGCCCAAAGGCTGTTCTGTCTGTATTCTCTCTCTGTCTCTCTCTCCTTTCTGTCTCTCTGTCTCTCTCTCCCTCTCTCTGTCTCTCTCTCTTTCTTTCAATCACAAATGAGCAGGCATTTTAAAATCTGAAATAAGCTAAACATCCTTAAGTATCTCAGGGAAAATGAGCAACTGAAGACTGAAGGCTGCCATGTTGAAGACAAACTGATAGGATTCTCATGTGAAAATGGGCAGACTGGGCTCTGGAGGAGTCCTTCCAGACATGAGGCTCTCCTGCCCTCATGTGGCCACTGTAGGAACTGCCGCTACGGAAAAATTCCTCCTCTGCGGAGGGGTGACAACGTGGTCCTTCCTGTGGGCGGCCTTCATGGAAGACCACCAGGCAGTTAATAAAGAAGGGGCTGGCTCTTGTGTTGCAGTAGAAATGGGCGCCAAGTGTGGGGCCCGAGGACTCCAGACCTACACAGGTACCTGTGGGCTGCCTCTGGCCTCCACTCTCATATCCATAAAATGGGAGCATTAAACTCGATGGTCTTGGAGGTCCTCTCCAACCCTACCCGCGGCAGGCACGACCGCACTGCAGGACACCTGCTCTCAGTTCTGCCAGCCCTAAAAACGAGACAGCAAACCAAAAGGCCCTGAGTAAGTGGCCTTGCTTTGGAAGACGATGCCATGTTGGCAGAGATGTGCTATCAGTCCCTCCTTTCCCACCTCCAGATTCTCTACTTCAATGAAAAATACAGATGAAATATGCAGGGCTTCATGCATGACCCTGGACAAGTCATTGAACCTCTGTTTGTCTCAGTTTCCGCCTCCGTAAAATGGGGATGAGAGCAGCACCTACCTCCCAGGGTTGTCATAAGGATGGACCGAGATAATGATTGTAAAGCACTTAGCACAGTGCCTGGTGCATGGTAAATGCTGTGGAAATGTTGGCTATTATCATTATGATTATTAGAGAACACCCACGTGATCAGGGCTCACTGCTGACTTAAAGTCCTTTCCTTGGGCTGCGATCGCACCCCCCAACAGCCAGATGTGTGCTACTGACCCTAGAGACAACCACAAAACAAACATTAGCCCATGGACGTGTTCATCCGTCCCCTCCTCTGTACGGGCACTGTCCTCGGCACTGCGGTGTCAAAGACAGAAATGAAACAGTCCCTGCCCCACGGAGCTCACGTCTCTAAGGGCAGGCAACCTGGCCACACATCAGCAAAGGCAGACACACAAAATGCTCAGGCCATGGTTCTGATGGGGGAAGCACTAGGAGGTGGCAGAGGGTGGGGATCAGACAGGCTTCATTTGGGAGGCACGCCAAGATGCAGACGTCTACCTGCTGTCTGCGAGCATCTTCTCACCCACCCCTGACAATGTCAGTGCCTCGAACACAGGGCCTGTATTGCTTCAGTTCTCTGGATGTCCAGCCCTCCATACTCTGCCCAGCCCGTGAGCACCTGCTCAAGCCTCTCCTCCGTCCCTCACCGCCCCCTGCCCTGCACTGACCCCAGCCCCACCTCTTGTCCGGCCCCTGCTCCCTTGGCCACCAGCCTGGTCCAAGGCCTCATCAGCTCTCAGATGGACGTGCTGACCCTGGCCCGCCTTTGCTTAAGGTTCCATGTTTCCCCATTCTCTCTAAGATCAAACAGTGACTGCCGCGTAAACACCCTTCATGATCCACCTTCCTCTCACCCTTCCTGCTTCTCATGGATGCCTTCCACATTCCACCCAGCCTTGCTAGACTTCCTGAAGAAGCTCCAGCCCCTCCCCTACGACAAGCCATCCTACTTCCGCCTCCCATCTATGCTCTGCAAAACTCAGCTCAAGACCTCCCCTCCTCCCACAGAAGGCATTCCCTGAGCCCCCTCACCCTGCTCCCCAGCCTGCCCATGGGTTGACTTTATCTTTATTTTTGTACCTACTTCTCTGGGTACATAATTTCCCTTGACAGAAGATAAGCTCCTCTAAGCCAGCAACTGTTTCCTTTTTGTCTCTGTATTCGCAGCACCCAGGACAGCAGCTGGCACACAGCAGGCACTTAATAAATGCTTGCTAACTGATTACAAGAGATCCTACATGGCAAGGTTCTACTTAAAGACAGACCACGGTCTACAGAACAAAGCAGTCTGAAGGGTCCAGTCAGGTGAAATCATGGATGCAATGTCCAAGAGAGAGAAACACCGCACGCACGCTTAAAATGGTGTGTTTGTCCTGCTCTTGTGTGTGTGTGTGTGTGTGTGAGAGTGAGTGTGTGTGTAAGTGTGAGATAGAGAGTGTGTGTGTGTGTGAGTGCGTGTGCGCTGCAGCTGCCCAGCATTCCAACCATCCCGTGGCTTAGGAGAGCGTCAGTGGTTAACTCTCATTACCAAAACATCAGCGTTCAGAGCCGCCTGCCAAAACACACCTTCTAAGAACTCACCTGCACCACCAGGCCAAACAGAGGGTGGGGACAGTGAGTGAGTGCCTTTACTTAGGTCACAAGTCAACATCAAACCACTTCTCCTCGTCAGCAAAGGCATTTTCAACAACAATGAAGAAAAGACAAAGCCAGGAGAGCACCGGCTTTACTCTGGACGTGTGCTGATGCCGGCCCACTCAATTCACTTCAGCAGACCCAGAGAACAAACATTTGCTGCCTGCACAACGCTTACACACTCACGGAGGAGGCAAGAGGCACACATATTCACTTACATGTGTTGTGCATGTATGCATGTGATTTATGTGTATTACATACATACGTTTACGTATCATATCTATGACATGTGGATAATCCCAGGCATAGGGACGCCAAAGCCAAGGCCTGGAGTGGACAAGTGCCGAGAACTACAGAACTAGGACAGCCCAATGAGGAATCGGCTGTCACCAGTCGGGTGACAGTGACGGGGCCTGAGCTCAAGAAGCCGCTGGGCAGCGGAGACGTACTGCGGAGGCCCACACGGCAAGGGCTGGCTACCCTTGGATAGGGAAGGGAGGGACGGCAAGGCGGTGAGGACGACGCCAGAAGGACGGCAGCATCTCGTAAGAGGTGAAGGTTTGGGGACAAAGATCATGAGTCTCATTCTAGTGGTGAGTTTGAGATGCCCAGCAGGCAATGGCAAAGCAGGGCCGGTGCTCAGGGGAGAGGCTGGTTAAGGCGAATGGCTGGGGTCAAGCCTTTGGTCATGAGAGATGCAACTGTGGCCAGTACTGAGCATCTCTGACTGCACCCAAAGCCACACAGAACACTGTCTATTACCACAGGACCTTCAGATCTAACTGGAATACTTCAGGGGCGTGGTACTAGTGTGCCGGTTCAAACTCACATCTCACAGAATCACAAATTAGAAAGCTGAGAAGGACCTCGTCTAACCCAGCCCCGTGTTGGAGCAGGATTATTATTCCCGTTTTATAGAATGAAGAACTGAGGCCCAAGCAGGCTAAGTGAGGGATTCAGAAATGGGGAATAATGTTATCATTGGAAAGGTCCCAGGTCAAGCCAACTTCTTCCAGGGAGGGCAAAAATGTATTCCAAGAAGACTGATTAGATACTAACTAGCTAACACATGATCAAGACAATTAATGACAGCTTATTATTTATATAGTGCTCTGCAAAGAGTCTTTGATCCTTCCAACAACTTGAAGAAATGCCACTCTCCCCGTTTTTAAAATCAGAGGCCAAGAGAAGTCATCTGCCCAAATGCCCAAATGCCCACCTTCCCCCTTCCCCCACATCACGGCGCCTCTTAGATACTTAAGGTCGCTTCAGGCCTCCAAGTGTGACATCAAAGAGTTGGAAAAACCGTGTCAGAACAGTGTGGGAAACCTAGCACAATGGGACACTGACCCATCAAACTTGTTTGTCAGAGATGTTGGGAGGCCCGGGCTGGGACAGAGAATGAGACGGGCTAACAGTTGAACACCTTCTCCAAGAAGACCTGGCGAGGATGGGCATGGGACGGTGAAGCCACAAGAGAAAAGCACAGAGCATCAAGACAGCGTTTTCTATGTGCAGACATGACCAGCCAAGATGTTCACTCAAACAACTCACCATCAAAGAAGATCACCGGACCAAGCTGTGACCGGAGAATAAAGGAGAAATGCCAGTGGTCACCTTTCCTGGCCAAGGTCATAAAGTCAACCAACAAGCAAGGGCGCTGGGATAATCAAGCAGCTCAAGGACCCGCAGAACTGATCTCCCCCACCCCTCTCAGAGGTGATCCCCCACTCAGAGCCTCAGCCTTAAGCCCAGTCTAGCAGCAAGGGAATGGGGGTCTCCCAGAAGGACCGGGAGCGAGGACCCAGTGCCTGAAGCTTGGCACAAGGTCAGCAGCTCTGCGGACCAGAACTGATCTCCCCATCCTCCCCGGGTCGGTGTTTCAGGGTTCCTGGACTCAGCCCTCAGCCAAGACCAGAAGCTTGAGAGCCCCAAGCTCTGAGCGAGCCCCACAGGTAGAGAGGACTGAGGCACTCCCAGAGAGGGCGGGATCAGAGACAGCCCCCCAAACTCTCAGCTCGGCTAGGCTGCCAGAAGAATGGCTAAAGAAAAAGAGATAAAGTGAGAGCAGGAAAGTAGGGAAACCAAAGACCCAAACCCAGGAGAAGAGAACATGCAAAACGCCTCCAAACAAACCCTCAAAGAAAAGCCCGGCTTGCCCGAAAGGTCAATCAGAAAGGATACAAGTGTTTAAAAATGAAACAACAGTGAAAGAACAGAGAACTGGGAAGGAAGTGAGAACCATGGAGAAAGGGTGGAGAGAAAATTAACACCTGGGACCTAGAAGCTCAAAGATCGATTCAAGGAAGAGAGGCCTGGAAATCAGAACGAATGAAACAGAAACCAATGGCTTTGTGAGGCAACAAGAAATATTAAGACAAGGCCAAAAGCTTGGGAAAAGAGGGGAAAAGCTCATGTAAAAGAGGTGATTTAAGAATCATCGGACTACCTACAAGTCTTGACAGAAAAAGCAGCTCGACGTCATGTTGGAAGAAAACTCCCCAGGCCTCTCAGATCAGAAAGTGAAAACAGAAAGAATCCACCAATCACCGCCTGAAAGAAACTCTCAAACATTCCCTCCAGTAGTCACAGACTCCCAGACCAGACAATCCGAAGTTCCAATCAGACAGAAAGAGTTTAAGTCCTGAGGCACCCACCAGGATCCCACAAAACTTAGCAGGCATCACCCAAAAGAAGGGAAAGAATGCAACAGGATACTCCAAAAGGCCAAAGAAATAGGCTTCTAACCAGGAATAACTTACCCAGAAAAATTCAGTATCATCCTACACGTGAAAAATGGGTGACAAATGATGAAACCAAGGACATCTGAAGAAAGGACCAGAGCCAAGTAAAACTCTGAGCATGAGGGATAAAGAGAAACAGAAAAACAAGTCAGTCCATCCATCCATCCATCCATCCATCCATCCATCCATCCATCTGTCCAGCAGGAGACAAAGGTAAGTGGGACAGCTTTTAAATTAATGTGCTGAATTTGTTATACACTCTAAAAATAAAGAGCCGTAGGTAGGAAAGATTCGCAGTTTCATAGACAAAAAGTTTTTTTTCTGTCGTCTGCATATGGAAATGTTCACGTCCGTCACATTTAGAATAAAAAAACTTAATCCAGAAGGAAGGGGGAGAGGGTCTGTTTGAGTCAGGAGATGCTGAGCATGAGGAACACCAAGTAACAACATCACGAAAAAGGAAAGTGATTCTATTTTATGAGACAGAACAATCGGTTACAATGTGGAGATCGTTCCTGAATC
The DNA here is from genome assembly GCF_900497805.2 of Vombatus ursinus. Classification (NCBI taxonomy): domain Eukaryota; kingdom Metazoa; phylum Chordata; class Mammalia; order Diprotodontia; family Vombatidae; genus Vombatus; species Vombatus ursinus. Next base: position 11,304,468 of record NW_020946652.1, on the reverse strand, counting down.
AGCTGCCTGTGTACCATCAGATCAAAGACTTGAGGGGACAGTACGGCACGAAACTGGTTAGCCTGACCTGACCTATTTAAATGAGAAATGGATAAAAGAACAGACTGACACTGATTATCAACATTTCCTGAGAAAGTTTAAGTCACGTTCCACAATGAGGAAAGACCACACGAGCCTAGAAACCATCTCATCCAGCAAGCATTTGGTTTCTTTGCAAAGAGAAATGGTAGCCAAGAGCAACCCCAGCTTAGAATATAAATGTATTTCATATTCTAAAATAAATTCATGAAGATTCTGGAGGATTATGCGCACCATGATTCCATCATATGACTAGAAATAGCAGAAGAAAATCAAGTTTACAGGAAGCTGGCAGAGAAACCCAAGTGAGCCGGATCTTCCCAAGGTCACTTAGAACGAAACCCCAGGCGGACAATGACCAGACAAAAGGTGAGAAAGGCCTACCGAGGTTTCCAGAACAAACTCTTTTCTCTGTCAATGGCGGCACAGCTACCACATCTACCATGTCTAATGGGACGGCCACCATTGTGCTACCTCAGGAGATGGGAGCGTGATCCCCATGAAGTTCATTAATGTGCGATAAGGGTGGGACCCTCCATGAGGAGGGCCTTGAATGTCCGAGTAAGGAGCTTAAGCATCACCTGGTAGGCAGGGAGGAGCTTCTGTAAAGGGTTTTAAGAGGCAGGATGACATGATTGGAGCAACTTGACGGAAAACGAATGGGGTGTCAGTGGACAGGACAGGCTGGGGAGGGAGGAGATGAATCAGTATCCTAATTTATTCCTGGAGCAGTCTTCTTGGACTTGGAGGTGGAAGAGGCCTGAGCTGGGGTGGCAGGGCTGGTGGGAATGAGCAAGATGAGCTGACGGGACCCACCGACCCACTAGTGGCTCCACAGAGCACGTGAAGAGGGAGTCAAGGAGAACTCTTCGATGGAGGTGACTGGAAACGAAAAGGGAAGGAGCACCAAGCTCGGGGCAGAGAAGAGGAAGAAGCTGGATTTCTACGCGGCTCATTTAAGGACCATAGGCAGAGGCGTGCCGTCGACAGATAAGCGTGAGCCTGGGGCTCGGAGGAGACGTCGGGTCAGGGAGGCGAGGCCGTCTCAGCTTAACACAAGCCTTCCCCCTGTTCTTTGAGAGGGGGTCCCCCCACGTCACCCAGGCTCGATCCCACAGAAGCGCCGATCTTTCCCTCCTTCTGCTGGCGTAAACGGCTGAAGCAGGCGCCGAAGAGCGCTGAGAGCTTGGTCAGATGTTGAAGGCGCCGAGGTCCTCCTCTGCATCCCAGACCACCAGCCATCACCAGTCATCCTGATTCTGTCCTGTCCCTGGACTCGGACGGCTCTGGAGGGGAGAGTGAGGCTGACCACACCGTACGGCTCTGACTCACTTCAGTCTAATTCACCCCGGTGACGTCACTGGTCCTCTTCAAAAACGAAGGACAAACAACAACCCTCGGAGATCTCCCTACTGGCGCCAGACCTAGGGTGGACCCCCAGCTCTAGATGAGCCTGCCAGCATCAGGGCCCTCAGGACACTCTACCGGCCTGGGGCTCTATGGAGGGAGGGGCGATGGGAAAGGGAAGGGAGACAGGCCCGTCATCCTCTGCCCTGGCCAGATGACCCTGGGACCTGACGCTCAGGCCCGATCACACGTCTAGGAAGGATGTCAGGGAATCAGTCGGCAAAGGGCACCGAGGACACCGAAAGCCGTCCACGTCGTGCCACACAAGGGTCATCTGGGAGGGCCAGTGTGACTCACCCCATCTCGCCCCCAGGGGCAGAATGAGGAGAAAAGATACAAGAAAAAGAATTCCAAATCCGGACTCAAAGGATCTGGGTTCCAGTCTCCCCTCTGCCTGTCACTTGATGGGGGACAAGTCATCTGACCTTTCAGCCTCAGGTCACTCCTCTGTAAGAGCTCCTCCAAGGTCTCCACAGTCCTGTGAAACACTAAAGAAACTAAGGGAGATTCGATCCACACACTTGAGGCAGCACAACTTTGAAGCTGTGAAGGAAGAAGTTCTCAGGATATTTAAAAGGAAAATTCCGTTAAAAAAAATCACAAAGCTTATTATTACCCAAAAATACAGCCAAGAAAACGCCCAGACTAGAGCCTTACTTGTACACTCTACAAAACCATTCTGAAAATGAGCTCTGTAAAAAGACAGAGGGCATTGTGGACAACACAGCGACCAGAGCAAAACAAGCCTGCAGCAAGCACATCCTCTAGCAGGCCCATCTTTCTCTCATACAACTGCCAGCCTGGAAGAGGTAAAGAGCTCAAGACCCCACTCTGCTCAATGTCTGAGAGAAAAGTGTTTTTAATTCAGTAAAGTGATGGGATTCCTTAAAAGGCTTTTCTCCCTGCACACGCTGAAAGCACAGCACAACCCTTGAAGTGCATAACAGAGTCGATTTATTGGATGACCCTCAAGCAAAGAGTGAGGGAGGACATTCTCACCAATGGTGTTGGATCGGGCTACTGTAGATGTCTGAAGCAGGGGCCAAGCTGAGGGCGATTCCCTAGATGCCTGTGCCTGGCGAATCACTCCTACACATGTGTATTTCACTGGGTCACACACATATCATGTCATATTTTTGATGAAAATATGAACTTATAAAAGGCCATTAGATACTCTGAGAGATGAACCTCATAGACCATCACAGGAAATTTAAAAAAAAAATTAATACTCCCATGATAAGAACAATGGTTTTAAAGTTTCCCTTAAAGAGATCAAGTACACTGGGTGTTATTTTTTTTAAAACCCCGTAACAAAGACCCACTTGTTTTACTTCCCCGAGGTCTCTTTTTCCATTAACTAAGGATCACACCATTATTGGAATGGAAAAAAAGCCTTAACCAAGAACAGTTCATTAAACCTTGGCCCTTCAACACACCACAAGAATAAACACAGAAATGCTGACCCTGGGAGCAACTGCTCCCAGAAAAGAAAGTTCCAGAAGAAGCCGGCCCTACCGAGCACATGCATCCCACAGACACACAAGCTCACTCACTGAAGAGAGGCCAAGCATTCAAGAATCTACCAAAGCATAAATCGCTCAAAGGAGAGGGATCCTGACCAGCCCCGAAGCTGCCAAGACGGGAAGGATCTGGGACGTCAGCCCCACGGTGAGTCTGGAGCCAGGAGATGCCCATGCCGAGACAGAGAACAGTCCATGGCTCACCAGGAATAGCCCCGAGTGTCTTGGGGGACCAAGCTAAGGTCAAGGGTGGATCTGAACCCAAAACCAATGCCTGACCTGCTTGCTAGGCCATGATGCCTCTTAGTTTTGTGATGAACTCAGAAAAAGGTGCACTTTAATCTTACCACAAAAATAAAGCAATATTCTAAATAAGTGTGAGCGAAGGCTTCAATTATGCTAACACTTATCTGAGTATCCACTGCGGTTAGAAAACGAAAAAGAGAACCACCATGTGCCGTCATACTGCAGCGTGCAAAAACGGGGTGTTTTCTCCTTCCCAAAGACAGAGGCAGAAAGCAAAATAAAAAGTAATTGCTCTGACCCTAAAGAGTCTAAGAAGCATCGCCACTGTCAGACAAAAAAGGCCACACTAACAGAACTGCCATGTAACCGAAAAGGGAAACATTCACCTTGGATTTCTTCTGAGTGGCTCCTGGTGGAGCGAAAAGTGCTGGACCTGGGGTCAGGAGAGCCTGGGGTTGAAATCCCATCACCAACACACCTTAACTGTGTGACCCTGGGCAAGTCACTTTGCCGCTGTAAAACGAGCTCATAAGTCTGACTGATGTGCTCTGTTTTTACACTGCACACGTTTCCAGATCAGGCCCGCTCTGGGAGAGCTCTCTTGTAAGAAAGGGAAGGAAAACTAGAAATGCAGCGGCTTCCTCTCAAAGTGCATAAAATTAGAAAACGCTTTGCACAAGCACAGCAATAAACCTAAGATGAAAAGGGAAATTGTAAGGGGAGCAAAAGGCATTGCTTCCAAGACAGAGAAGAAACCAATACAAATTTATAAAAAAAAAAAGAGCCCTTCCTCAATTGATAAAACGGTCTGAGGATATGGACAGGTCTTAAGAGAGGAAGTCCAGGCGATCCATCATCACACGAATAACGCTCCAAAGCGTTGCTCATCACAGCAATGCAAACGAAAGCATTTCTGAGATTCCGCCTTTCACCCAGCAGATTGGCAAAAATGACCCCAAAAGGCACCCGGGAAATGTTGGCAGAGTTGTGAAGAAGCTACTGAGCAGGGTGTGCCCCGTGAGCCAGGAAAGAGCAAAGAAAGAAGAAAACACCCCCTAGATGACGAAGAGGCTGACTGGCTGCATCATGGGAACACCGTGAGAGACGAGGGAAGGGACGGAGGATTTCTGCGCTGTGGGAAGACCGTGTGAACCAGAGCAGACCGCTGGCTAGGCCCAGGGCACTCAGCCAGCTCGGAAGGCAGAGGCAAACGCTCCTTCTTACTAGACTTACTCTCAAAATCGCTCACTGAGAATCCTGCCTGGCAAAAAGGCTTTAGCAAGTGAAGAGGGCGGGCCAGCTGCCTGTCCCAACTAAGGGGATTTGATACAGAAGTCGTCTGGGAACAAGTATTTGCATCAGAATTTGGTGGACCCCTTCCCAAAAGTAGATCAGCACCCTCAGTTCGATTTTCAGTCCCTCAGAGCTGCCTGGAGCCCAGGGGCGCCATCACTGATGCTGAGCTCGGTGGGGACCTCAGAGGGCCGAGGGACTGACCCACAGGTACCTGACAGAGCAGAGGCGGGAGCGCCGGACCCTGTGTCCAACCCTCCTCAGGACTTGAAGCCTTGGAGCGGGCTGCCGCCTTCTGCTCGAGTCCTCCTCCTGACAAACCCGTGTTCACGCCTGGTGAGGCCAGAGCCTCCGTCCCATCTCCTCGTGCCCAAGTTTTGCCTCCTTTCTGACAGCTTTGCCGAATACAGAGTGAAAGCTACAGCCAGCTGTTTCCTTAGGAGCCACCTCAGGCCCGCCTGCTCTCCCACAGCCAGCCTTCGGAAAGAGACCCCAAGACCTCCCCTAGTGGGTGGGACAGCTGTGATGGCACACACATGAAGGCAGCATCGAGGTGGGTTTCAAACCCAGGACTCCTGACCTGGCTTCCGGGCTCCTTTCCCTCACGGCACTGGGAGCACCTGCTGCCGTTCATACCAGGCCCCAGACTCTCCATCCACACGGATGCCCACACCAACTACCTTCCAGCTAAGCTCTTCCCCAGCGTGACACCCCATTTCCCCACTGATCTCCCCATAAAGAGATAATGCCCACCTCCACAAGTTTTTCCTACCAATTGTGGGTTAAGTTTTACGCACTCATCATTCTGACCGGGATTATGGCTATCTATCTCTGTGCACAGCCTCCTTGAAAGGAGAGGGGGTGGGGGTGGAGATAGTAGGGAAGGAACAAGTATTTCTATAGCATCTACTGTGTGCCAGGCACTATGCTACAACAACCCTGAGAGGTGGGTGTTATTACGGTCTCCATTTTACAGCTGAGGAAACAGACAGAGGCGTAGTGACTTGTCCAGGGTCATACAGCTAGTCTCTGAGGTTGGATGTGAACTCAAGTCTTGCTGACTCCAGACCCAGCACTCTATCCACTGGACCACCATCTACCCCCTTCTTGGAAAGACTATCATTTTGCACTTGAGCATCTCTTCCATGTGGCACAGACGAGGTGATGAAGAAATGTCCCCTGAACTGAACTGCAGACTAAGGTTATCTGAATTACTGGGCCATAAGATTTTACAGGCTGAAACAGAGTTTAAATATCCTCTATTTCAATGCCCTTATTTTACAGGTGGAAGAGCAATCATCCCCAGAGAGGTAATATGCCCCCTACCTTCCCTATTAGTGTCCGGAGCACTCCCATCCTCCAAGTCCCTCACTAGGAGTCACCCTGAACTCCTCCCTCTCTCTCTCACCTCCCAGATCCCATATGGTGCCAAGGCCTGTCAATTTCACCTCCTGCTGTATCTCTGGTCAATTTCACCTCCTGCTGCATCTTGACAATTTATCATTCCACATGCACCTACACACACACACACACACACACACACACACACACACACACACAGCTTCCACAACTGGGGGTGGGGGGGGGCCTGCCTGCCTTAAGTCTCCCTGTGCTCCAGTCCATCCTTCATTTATCCATGAAAGTGATTCTCCTAAAGGCCAGGTCTGACCATAAGATCCCCTACTCAATAGCCTTTAGTGGCTCCCTATTACCTGCAATATCAAACAAAAATCCTGTTTAGAACCTGTCCCTTCCTCCCTTTCCAGTCTTCCTATACCTTAAGTCCCTCTATGTAGTCTTAGATACAGTGGCTCTGGCCTCCCGGCTGTAAAGAAGACCCTCCACCTCTCTGCTCTGGTTATTCTCTCTGGCTGTCCCCTACGCCTGGAACACTCTTTCTCCTCATCTCCAACTACTGACCTTCCTGGCTTCCTTTTAAGTTCCAGCTAAAATCCCACCACCTACAGGAGGCTTTCCCCAGCCCCTCCTAATTCTGGTGTCCTCTGTCTTCTATTTCCTATCTATCCTTATATAGCTTTCTTTTTATATTTGCTTTGTTTTCAGGTTGTCTCCCCCACTAGACTGTGAGCTCCTTGAGGGCAGGATCTATCTTTTGCCTCTTTTTGTATCCCCAGGACTTAGCACAATGCCTGACACATAACAGGCCCTAACCAATGCTAGCTGACTGACAGATGAACCTGGTACACAATAGGTGATTAATAAATGCAGCTAGATGTTACAGTGGATAGAGTGCTGGGACTAGAGTCAGAAAGCCTTAAATCCAAATCCAGCCTGAGATATTTACTAGCTGTGAGACCCTGGGCAAGTCTCTGAACCTCGGGCACCTCAGTGTCCTCTGCTGTAAAATGGGGACAATATCACCTATTGCCCAGGGTCGTGAGGACCAAATGAGATGTTTGTAAAGCGCTTGACACAGTAGGCACTATGTAAGTGTAAAGCTAGCATCATTATAGATATTACTACTACTATTATTATGAGATAACTGTGAAGTGCTTGGCACACAGTAGGTGCTACATAAATGCTACCTATTTATTGCTGGCACACAGTAGGCACTATATAAATGGAAAGCTAGCATTATTATTATAAATATTACTACTACTATTATTATGAGATAACTGTGAAGCGCTTAGCACAATGCTTAGCACACAGTAGGTGCTACATAAATGCTACCTATTTATTATTGTTATGAGATAACTGTAAAGCACCTGGCACACAGTAGGCACTATATCATGCTATGATAACAACGGTAAAGCCCTTGGCACACTGCTCAGCACCCAGTAGGCGCTACATAAATGCTAGCTATTGACCCACTGAAGTCGCGGGCCGACCACAGCTTCTCCTGGGCCTGCCCACCTTGCCGGGGATGGGGGGAGGGCTGTGTCACTGATGACGGCGGGCGCGCGCACGCGCACAGACTTGCCTCCCACTCGCGCAGGAAGCGCAGCGCCTCCTCGCGGCCAACGCCTTTGTGTCGCCGGAACTCGTCCTTCACGTACTGATCGCCGAGGGCGCGCAGGTCGGGCGGCAGCGCGCGGTGCAGCACCAGGAGCCGCCGGTACAGAGCCCGGACGCGGGACACGTGTGGCCCAGACATAATTGTGCCACCGGCCTCACTGTGCCTGCCCCGCGGGGGCTCCCGATGCGCCTGCGCGCGCCGCTCTGCTTTCTTACGTATCTTTTGGGAACCTCCTACTTTGAGGCCCGCTTCCGCCTTGGCCTTCGGAAGCTCCCAATGCGCCTGCGTGCTGCGCCGCCTCTCCACCCTCTGCCTCTGAATGGCCTTTCCTCGGGGCGGTTTCCAATGCGCCGGCGCACCGTGCAAGTTCTCTCGGAGTCTTAGAGGGCGGGACTGTGGAGCAGCAGCTCCTAGTACGCCTGCGCACTGTCCCGTCTCCCCTCAAAGACCGATCGCGTCTGCGCAAGGTCTCCCCCGTTCGTCCGTCACTGGAACGCCGGCTTGCGGTGCGCCTGCGCCAGGCCGGGAGCGCACGTTGGAGGCGGAGCCTGAGCGGCCTCGGGGCGTGGCCTTAGAGAGGTACGTGCCGGGAACCGCGGCCCCGTGCCTCTGTGACAACGCGGGCGGTCCATACGACCCCTGCGGGAAGCCAGCTCTGGGCTTCCCAGCCCGCCGCCTCCAGGAAGCCCTCCTGCATCTCCCGGGCCGAGGAGGGGGAGGGGACTCAGCACGTGGGAAGCGCCCAATTGAAGTGGGGTGCACCCCCTCATCTTACAGAGGGGGAAACTGAGGCCAGGGAGTTGAAGATTAATCCGGAGCGCACAGGAGTGGGGGCGGTGGGATCAAACTGCCTCCAGCACAGCCAGGTGGAACTGTCCAGGCATGGTCAGGTGGGAGAAGGGGGCTCAGGAGACCCCCCCCATAGGGGTGAAGGGAGGCAGAAGAGAGGCCTGAGCTCCACCCCCTCCCACGGGCTCCCACCGCGGGCCAATCCACGCGTACTCAGAGGCGTCTGGAAGGAGACGGAGAAAGCCCGGGAGTGGAGTGACTTCCACATTGTTACTCTGTAGCAAGCGCGTCCCTGATGGCCTCCGGAGGCTCCCTGCCCCTGGAGACCCTGCCTCCAGCCCCCCCCACCCCCATGCTGCCCAGGCTGACCCCTCGCCATCCCGCTGTGGCCCTGCTACCCCTAAACATGCTCACGTCCATCCCTGCTGGCTCTACGCCTTGAGAAGGCTGTCCACAGCAGGCTTCCTCTCACTGGCCTGTCGGCCGTCCAGGTGTCCAGGTGTCCAGCTTGTGGCTTCATCATTCGACAAAAACTGTTCTCTCCCAGTGATGATGACCCTGGTGGGGGGTGGGGAAGAATAGCCACCTGGTGGGCTCCCTCCTAGGCAAGGCCACAGTAAGGTGGGGGGCCTCGTCCTCACTGGCACGGCATTGACTGCTCTTTCATTCACAGGAATGAAAGCATTTGGTCACATCCCTCATCAGGGGCCAGTGCTGCCTTCTGGAAAGGTGAAGCTGCTGTTCAGTGAGAACAGCCCTTCTAGCAAAGTCCTGAGCTTTCTGTCTTCAGTTTGTCTTCTCTTCACCCCCCCGGGGTGGGCACACCTCTCCTGAGAGGCCCCGTTCCTCCTGGACACAGCGTTAACTGACATCTATTAGTTACCAAACCCAATGGCCTTTTCTCAGTCCTTGATCTCACTTCAGCCTGGGACACTGGGCATCCGTCTCTCCTCCTGGACACTCTTCTCTCCAGGTTTTTGAGATACCCCACCCCCATTCTCCTCCTTCCTCTCTAAGCAGGCCTTCTCTGTCTTCTTAGTTGGATCTTCATCTGGGTCCCCACCACTAACTATAGGAGTCTGGGAAGGTTCTGTCCTGGGCCTCCTCCTCTTTTTCCCTCTATACTACTTCACTTGATGATCTCATCATCTCCCATGGATTCAGTTATCATCTCTGCTGATGATTCTGAAAACCATTTATCCAGCCCTAACCTCTTCTTAACTTCTAGACTCTCATCTCTAAGTGCCTATTGGGCATCTCAAACAAGATGCCCTATTGACATCTGAAACTCAACATGTCCATAATGGAACTTGTCTTTTCCCCAAACCCTCTTCCCTTCTGAACATTTTTTACTGTCTAAGGCACCATCCTCCTCCCTGGCACCCAGTCTCACAACCCAAGTCCAATGCTTGACCCTCACTCTCACCCACCCATGTCCACTCTGTTTTCGAGTTCTCTTGCTTCTACCTTTGTCACATATCTGGAGTACACAGACCCCCTTCTCTCCTCTGACAGCGACCAGCCTGGTGCAGGCCCTCATCACCTCCCACCTAGACTATTGCAATTGAGGTGGGTCTCTCCCCTGCAGCCCCTTCTCCATTGAGTTATCAAAGAGATCAGGCAGAAGCACAGGCCTGACCATGCCTACCCCTCCCCCCACATACTAAACCCAATGTTGGATTACCTCCAGTATTGAATATAAAATCGCCTTTTTTACTTCTAAAGCCCTTCCAAACCTGGCCTTGTCCTGCCTTCTCAGGCTTTTTCCACAACACCCCCACCATTGCCCTCTATGAGGCAGTCACTGTGCCCTCCTGGCAGATTGTCCCACCTGGGCATTCTCACTGTCTCCCATCCCTGGAATTCTCTCCTCCTCATCTTTAGGCTTCCCAAGCTTCCTTCACATCCCAGCCCAAACCCTACAGCTATAGGAAGCCCTCCCCCATCCCCCTTGATTCTCGTACCTCCCCTCTGTTGCTAATTCCTGATTTCTCCCATCTGTAGCTGGTTCATACAGAGTTGTTTTGTGTGCCTTCTCCCCCATTAGACTGTGAGCTCTTTGAGAGCAGAGACTGCTTTTCTTTATATCCCCAGCATTTGACATAGCACCTGACACATAGGAGGTGCTTAATAATGGCTTAACAGGTAATTAGCTGATTAACAGTCAGCTTCAGAATGGGTGATGGCCAGTGAAAGTTCTGAAGGATAAAGTATTGGAAGCCATTGGTGAGGACAAAGTGGAATCAGGAGATTACAGTCAGTAAAGGGACTCTTCAGGTCTGTGGATGGCATCCAAGTTACGACCAGTCCCATGGGGAGGTGTGGTTGGAATGAAGGAGACTGAGGAACTAGGAAGTGAAGTTCATCAGTGTGATAGCTGAAGTCCTCCCGCTCTGAGGGAAGGAATGGGGTTAGAGAGGGAGGCTATGATCCAGACACCAAAGTCACTGAGAAAAGAGACCACAAATCCTTAAGGCCGCCAGGGTCTGGGTGATGGCAGTACAGTAAGAGTTTGGGAAGCAAGTGAGTCAGAAGGCAGATGATATAACCTGTCCAGGAAACGAGGGTGGGAGCAGTGTCCCAGGGAGCCCCAGAAAATGGAGGACACAAGAATGAATAAGGTGTCAAGTGAAAGGAAATTAATTAGGGTAGATGTGGGGTCAGTGTGAGAGGGGTTGGGGTGAGGAAGCAAACGGGTAGGTAAAGGACGTTGACAAAGGACAATGGGAATGTTTTAACCATGGGGGATGAGTTCAGGCAGAGTATGGTGGATTAGGGGAGCTTCATATATGAAAGCTGGTATTTAGAAGGTAGAAGGTCAGCAGGATCAAGTGATTCAAGGGTAAAGAATAGTGCCTAGTGGGCTATAGGGTGGAGAGCAAGGCTAGCCCACCCCCAGCATGAGTGCACGGAACCCACTGCTGTGGAACAGCGGAAACAGCCCTAGGCTTGGAGCCAGGACCCCACGGTGTAGACCATGAGCACCTTGAGAGCAGGGCCTGGCACATAGTGGGTGCTTAATAAGAGCACTAATTTACATAGTGCCCACTGTGTGCCAGGTACTGGGGCTAAGCACTTTATAATGGCGACCCATTTGATCTTCCCACAACCCTGAGAGGTAGGTGCTATTATCATCCCCATTTCACAGATGAGGAAACAGATCCTGAAAATTTTTTAAGTGACTTGCCTGGAGTCACACAACTAGTTAGTCTTAAGGCTGAATTTGAACTCAGGATTGGGCTCTTTCCCCACTGTGCCACCTAGCTTCTCCACTTGATCTAGCTTAGTGGTTTCACTAAAATTTTAGCTCCCATTTCCTCCTCTGCAAAGTGGGCATCATAATAAATGCATTGCTCAATTCAGAAAGCTGAAGTGAGGATGAAATGAGAAAGGGTATGTGGAGCACTGGGTAAACCTCAAAGGCTTGAGGAAAGCCCATTATTGAGGTGGAGGAAGGGGAGAGGGCTTATCACAAGGGACCAGGGTAGGGAGGCTCCCAGGCGTCTCCCAGAGGACTCCATTAATTAAGCACTTCCCCTTTGATTGTTAGGTTGAGAAAGGCCAGGCTGAAGTCAGGATTTGGAAGGTGGGTGCCCTAGCCCATTTACATGCCAACAAGCGTTTATAAATTGCTCGCTAACAATATAACAGCAACGATAATAACAGCTAACACAGCGGACTGCGAGAGCTCTGGGGGCTTACATTCTAATGGGAGAGACAAGACAGAAAAGGCGGCTGGAAGACAGAGGAGGGGAAGGGAGGGCTGGGAAGGAGAGGGTCCTCCCACCAGCTCGTAGTGAGCTAGAATGGAGATCCAGGAGCTGAGCCGAGGAAAGAGAGAAGGAATGATGGGCCCCGGGTGCTCGTCTGACCAGGCCAGAGTGATCTGCAAGGCCAAGAAGGTTTCGGTGGCCTGGTTTGGGGGTTAAGGGCAAAAGGACTGGTCGCTTCCCTCAGGGCTTGTCTCTTTCCTCTTGGGCACCTTCTCTTTAAGAAAAGCCTTCTGCCCCACGATAGAAGTCGAAGTCATTATCATGATCTCCGGGGTGAGGGGGAAGGGAACCTTGGGGTGGTTTTGTTTGCTTTAATTGAGGAAAAACATTTGCTTCGAAGGAATCCCAGCATTATTGTAATGGGTTTTATTTACTATTCAAACAGACCACATTAAGGAAAACTCTGGCATGGTTTAACTGTGCTGTGGCTATTTTATTTCAGGAAATTCTTTCTAACCATACATCATCTGTTAATATTCTTGTAAATTGGAGATTAATTTCTTGTTCCATTTTGCTTTTTTTCTGGTTTCCCCTTTGAGCCAGAGATCATGTTTTATAAATATTATTTTGTGAGCTGAAGTTCTTATAAGAAAATAGAAAAGTGTATTTTTCCAACAAATTAATAAAAATGAACTTGTGTATTCAGCCTGACAGGAGCAGTAAGGCCCAGCACACATGACAAGGTTCCTGCTGGAGTGGCAAGGTGGTGCTCAGATGGGAGAAACCTATCACTTCTTTGGTAGCCACAGTGAGATGCTGGAAACTGTGGGAGGGGGACAGAAGGTGTCCAGAAACAGCTTTCATGCCATCTAAAAAGATGGTCAATACTTTCCAAGAGTCTAAGTTCTTTGCTAACTCAGATACTCATCTTTACTCAATGCTTGGGGCACAAGCCTGCCAGAGACAATATATTTTCATTGTTATTCTCATTAGAAGCAGCTCTGCTTGATGAGAGAAGCCCCAAAGGACAGTTTCCCCAGAACAGTGAGAGCTGTCCGTGTGTAGGGTGGGAATGGATATGGGAAGGGACCTGTTGCTAACCAGTCTCATTTAGTTCCTGTGCTTTAAAGACTGAGGGTCTTACCCCTCAATGGTGGCTCATGGGCAGTGGTTTGGAGAGAATGCTGACCCATGGAGAACCTCGACTCTGGGGTGGTGGGGCTGGGGTCCTTGGGCACTCCACACGCATATTCTTAAAGGCCTCTGCGTCCACGGGGTTTCTCTTGCGTGTCTGCTGCTGCCATGTACCTCCCCCCACACTAAGGGTTTGCAGCCACTACCCTGTCCTGTCTCCCCCTTTTGGCTGGGAGCCACCCCCACTCTCTCCTCCAGTTCCCCTTGTAGTCGTTCCAGGACATTGAAACATAACACATCGTGCCCCATTTCAGTCTCTTGTTCATTTTGTGCTTCAGCTTTTATGCAGAAAACTCTGTGGATCTGGGAGTTTCTTCTTTATCTCCCCCTCCCTCACCTTCCATGAGGTTCCCCTTTGATACCTCCCCATGTCATGGAGAGGGCCTTTCTGGCTTCCCAAAGGCTGTGGCAGTGGAGCACAAGATCAGGCCCGGTCCACCATCCTAGCAAGGCTTCCAAGAGTGACCATGTCTGCTCTTCAAAGACAGCCCGCTAAGCAGGCTGGCTACCCCATGGTGGACAACCAACCAAGCAATACAAAATGGTCCTCCGTGAGGGATGGCGGTGGGGTCAGAGAGGGGATGCTGAGAGTCGAAGTCAAGAGACTATAAGTGGGAACCTGGGGGTCCTCTAAATGTGAGGTCTTGGGCAGTGACCTGTAAGTGGATCAACTCCTCAAGGCACTGAACTGTGCTGATTCTGATGTTTTTGGAAACCAAAGTAGAGTGCAGAAGTGGAAGCCAATTGGCAGGATGGCGTCCAGGCTCTCCAGCAGGTGGCAGGGTTGGGCTTTATTATACAGGGGTAGCCACACTTGGGAGCCTCTAACTCAAGTCCCAGGAGCAGGAAAGAGTTGTACCCCCAGAGCTTGGTTCCTAAGCGTTCCTTGGGGCTCTAAGAAGAACTCTGGAGATGGGAGGGAGGAGTCTCTCCAATGCTTCGGGCCTCAAGAGCCCCCTTTGGTGTACTTACCGACGGGTCCTGAGTCCTCTCCTCCTCTCCCCTGACTACTTCACTTCAGATCTCAGCAGCTCCCATGGATCTAATGACCATCTCTAGGCCGATGATTCTCACATCTACCTGCCCTGCCCCAGCCTCGCTGCTGACCTCCACTCTCACTTCTCCAACTGCTTTTCAGAAATCTCAAACTGGATGTCCAGCAGACACCTACTCAACATGTCCAAAATGGAACTCCTTATCTTTCCCTCTACCCTTCCCCTCCTGAGGAAAAAAGAAATATTGACACAGATTTTCATAACAAGACCAGAAGAGTCTAAAATCTACCTTCGTCAGCAATCAGTTGCCAAGTCAAAATCTATCACCGCCCAGGGCAACAGTAGTTCCAAATATTAACTTGTTCCTAAAATCTCAACAGAGTAGGATGTTGGAAGTTTATGAGCAATATTGCCTCATAAAATAGAAGCAAGGGAGGGAAAACCCAATTTAAAGAGAGTTTAGAGATTTCCAAAGAGGCAGCCATCTAGAGCGCATTTAGGATGAAAAGGAAAGGAAGACCACAAGCAGACAAAAGATGGAAAAAGTCTGCAGAAATGTTTACAACAAGCTTTTCATTGTCAAGGAGAGTGGAGTTATCCCATTTGCACTCGGCATCATGGTGCCAGACAGGCTACTCAAGGCACGGGAGAGGGAGTAAAGGAGTTGAGATTTCATTTTACAAACAAACAAACAAAAGCGGTGGCTGCAAGAACATCAGTGAGTACTAACCAGTAACCTGTGTAGCTGCTTCTCCATTGACACAGACATCAGGATGATTAGGCAATTTCTCACCACAGTAGACCAGTGAACTGGAAGGTACAGAGTGTACAGGACCCCGATGTGCTTTTTGTTTGATGCCCAAAGTATTTGATTCCACAGAGCTAATTAGAGCCTTGAAGGCTTCTCCGACAGAATGTCTGTTATACACGTGTGAAAATGTTGCACGATTCTTTGTGGATGTCCTCCCATGATTTCATCCTAGGCTGTCCAGCCATCCCACCGAGTGACTTCCATCTCTGACATGAAGAAGGTAATGCAGACATTCCGGCTGTCCATCTTTGGTCTTGCACGGCTCCTCTTTATTGTTCACCCGCTTATCTGCTGGTAACTGGTTCTCCACTCTTCCCTCAAACCCCCTGATTTGTCATGAATGTCAGCCTGCTCACCTTCATTGCCCTTTGGGCATATCCCTATTTCAACGGGTCAAAGACATCAGTTTCCTACTGTGACTTCAAGGACTCAAGCTTCTGCGTGACCTGAAAGCCTGTCCTTTCAATGCCACGATTCTGCCGGTGCTGTGGAGGATCCAAGGGGCACAGAACACTGGAGTCTGTGAAGAAGTGTCCACTCAGACATTGTCCTCCCTATTCTGCTCTCTCCACTCGGGCACAGTTCCTGCTGACCTGGATTCTCTGCAGTCACCTCTTTTATCCCTTCTTATGGCGGCAGGATCAAATGAGATCACACTTGTTAAGTGTTTAGCAAAGTGTGGGGTGCCTGGTCGATGCTCCAGAAGTGCCTGTTCCCCGTGAGGTCCGTCTGACCCAATTATGTCCATATAACCCAGTTAACCCAGCTTGTTTACCCAATGCCCGATTGTCTAAGACGCATTCTAAGGTTCTCCTTGAGATTCTAGTTTTCTCACCCCTCCCCCCAACTCCACCGCTCTTAAGCCAGCCTTCAGATTGAAGAAATTTGATTTGCTTGTGACTATCCCCTTCTTTGATCCTGAGGCTTAACCAGGGTCAAGGGAGGGAATCTGTGTGAAGCCCTCTATAAATGCTGTTCTTGTTGTCACTGCTGCTGCTATCGCCCAGCCCCGCCCACACCCGCTTGCTTCTCTGTTGTTTGATGTGGTTCTACACTACACTCTGGGCTGGTGGGGTGGGGGGATGTGTGTGTTCAACAATTGTTTGTGTGTTTCACATAAGAGTGAGGTTCATCTGATGCTCTCACCTCCCATGCCTTCCCTCCATACCTAAACCCTCTTCTTCTCACGAACCCTGATTATGAGAAGTCCAGAGATCCGCCTGCTCCCTCCTCCTTTCTGCACTAGTTGGCATTCCTTTCCCCTCCTCTTGTCCTCTTTCAGCACTCAGAACAGTCAGTCCTCCCAGCCACCCCCGCCCTGGCTGTTTTTCCTTATCTCCTCCATGCCTTCTGAAGCCCTTCTGAAGATTCCCAAGGGAAACTTGTTTCTCTTGCTCCTGTCAGAGGGTTCGTTCTAGTCATCATGCGGTTCCAACGCATTGTTCATATCAATTCGCTTCCCAAAGCTTCTCTGGACTCGTTTTTGCGTTTCAGAGCTACTCCTGGTCTTTTCATTAGAAGCGCTAGAAGTCTTCTAGAGGATGAGTGTTCCACTTTCGACCTGTAGGGCTCTACTCGCTCTCTTTTGCCTTTGGGATGGTGCGTTCGCAGATCTCGTCTCTTTCGTGGTAGTAGAATCGGGCAGCTCCAGTTCCTCGGATACTTACTGCTTCCATGGCTTTTGCTTTCGCCTGAAGCTCCCGATTTTGGCTGTGACCTTCCCAGACCTTTCCTTTTTGTCGTTCCTTTCCAGAGGTAGTCGGTGGATTCTTAGGATCTCTGCTTTGGGCAGTTCTCCTTCCTGATTTCTTGCAATAGAAAGTACAGGCTTTTGCATCATGATTTTCAAGGACTTTAGAGAGTCTTAAATTATTGCTCCTTTTCTTGTGTTCCATATCAGTTATTTTTGTTAGCAAATATCTTACATTTGAGGGAACACAGTAGATAAAAGAGTAGATTTGTAGTCCAGAAGACCCGAGTTCAAATTCAGTTTCATATACTCACTAGCTGTGTGACCCCGAGTACATCGCTTCACTACTGCCTACCTGTTTTCTCGTCTGTAAAACAGAGACAATAACAGCACCTACCTCCCAGGGTGTTGTGTGGATCAACTGAGATAATATTTCTAAAACTCTTTGCAAACCTTAAAGCACTATAGAAATGCTAAATATGCTTTTTTCCATCTTTTTGATATTTTTCTGATATTTCTTGTTGTCTCGTGGAGTCACTGATTTCAGTTTGGTCTATTCTAGTGTTACAGTCTCTCTTCTTAACTAGCCTGATAATTAATTAACAATCCCCAGAGGCATGATGAAACCTAATGAAACAACTTCCTGATGTCATCATTTCATTTCATGCAATGGCTTTCACAAACTTCCCATGTAATCTAAGGGTCTTTTCAATGACTGATTGAGACATGTTCTCATCTACGTATGGCATCATAGCTAAAACAGACTCTACCCTTACACCATTTAAGAATCTTACAGCATGTTTAAATACCATAGTTGGGTTTTTTCTTCAGTTTTTGCCATCACTGCTTTTAACCCAATCCACAAGCATCCACGTTTCTTTTTTTTTTTCTATCACAAAACATGATGAAATGAATATTTTTTTATATGTAAGCCCAGTGGTGGGGCTGTTGGTCCAAAGGTTTGGAGAGTTAATCACTTTTTTTTGATGATTCCAAATTGAAATCCAGAACCAATGCAATACTTTATAGTTCCACCAATAATATAGTTTGCCTGTCTTCCCACAGCCCTTCCAGCATTGACTGCTCCCGTCCTGTCACCTAGATTTGGGAAAAGCTTTGGAGAAAAGATCTTCCTCTATTCTTGTGGAAAAGATGAACCACTGTGGATGAGAGGATAGTCCAGTTAGAAGGATTCAGTGCTGGTTGAATGAGCAAACTTGAAGAATTCACTAATGACTCCAGAAGGAGTCAAGCCTCAGAGATCTGGGTTTGACCATAAGCTGTTTGATTTTGTCAGTGACTTGGACGAGGTGCACAAATTCAATGCTTATCTTTTTTTTAATTAATTTATTTTCAGTTTTCAACATTCATTTTCACAAGATTTTGAGTTCCAATTTTCTCCCCATCTCGTCCCTTCCCCTACCCCAAGACGGCATGCCCAGCCAGCACAAGGTGAAAGCTCCCAATCAGATACTTGTCACCTGAAAACTTGGTAAGCAAGCCGTCTGTGCCTTTCTCCAAGTCCTAGATATGGCATTAAAGGCCAAGCCCTGAGATCACCTTGAAACTTGACCTTGAGCCGTTAGTGATAACTTTTTGGGTCTGATTCAGTGAACACAAAAAAGGACACTACAGACTGAGAGGTGAATGAAGCCAAAAAAAAAAAAATCTCCCATGAGTCATTTGTTGTTAATGGGGGCAGGGGGAATTCGGTGGTTAAAATCCACCATCCTTTTGTTGTTAATTTGCAGGGTGGCCCAGATCAGGGAAAGAGGCTTCTTCTGGATCTTTTAAAAGTTCCACCCTAAGTACTTTAGGTCCCAAGGACTCGACTCAGCCTGGAGCTGCCTAATCCTAATGGCTTTTATGCCTTCACATGAACCCGAAGGGAATTTAAACACCACATAAACATATATTGAAATGAACTGAGAAGAAAGCTTACTGTCCCGTCTTCAGATTTAATGAGATGTGTCTTATGGAAGGAGCACATAAATGCTGGCCCTGTGGTTTCCCTGGCCAGCCACTGTAGTGTTATTGTGTTTCTTTTATCCCTTAATTAAGTTTTTAAAGTTTCCTTACTTTACTCTGTGTGGCAGCCTGAGCTCTAGCAGCAATACCTGTGGTAAGGCGGGGCAAAGAGAACCCAAGTGAAGTTGTTTGTGTTTGTCCCAGGGTGCCTGTCCCTGGGCTCAGGGCTTGCCCCTAGAACAGCGGACTGGTGGAAGTGGAGGAGGAAGAGGAGGAAGAGAGTGTCCCAATTCCAGCTCATGCACACACATATGGACACGAGCCTTGAGGGCGCTGGGGAGTGAATCCCAGGAGCCTTTCCCTAAGAAAAGGTCATCACCTATCAAGGAGATGGCGATGCTGGGTATAGTCACTCAGAACCCCAAAACATGTTTGTGTTCTCAGAACACTCCATCCCCAGCTCTCTGGGCCCTCTACAAAAGAGGAAGCCAGAAGCTCGCAACAACACTGTCTTCTCCCTCGATCTCCAGACCAGCAGCTCCTCTCGCAATGCCATTTCAAAGGCCACAAACGCGTTTCTATTAAAACCAGCATGAAGCAGCATAAGCCTGTTGTCCGGTCGTCCTTTTTCTGAGCAGTGTCCTTGGAAGCTGTGGCCTAGAACCCCAAGCTCTAGGTTTATACGGTTCAGGTTAAGGTGGCATGGGGGGAAGGGGCTTCCCACCGATCCCTTCTGGACCTGAGCCCCCACCCGGCGATTCTGTTGAGAACTTGCCAGTGTGATGCCTGGGAACATCAGACTGCAGCTGTGCCGACATGACCTGCCTGCGCCGCCGTGTGACCAAGCAAGCTGATGAGGAGAGCTCTCATTTCACCCCTCCGCGGAGAAGATGCTCCACTCTCACTGGAGCCCATGAACCGTCAGAACACGACTTCCTCTCTGTTGGCTCACTCCTTCCCCCAGGGACTCGTGCATTTCTCCAGACTTGGAGAATCATCCCAGGGAAGGGAAGTGGGGAAGCAGCTCTTTTCAGTGTGAGCATGGATACTGCCGACATATGTCAGAGAAAATGTGAATGATGCAGGTTAAGCCGGAAGGTGTTTCCTGCAGAGAGCCAGATGTTAAACATTTACCAGCAGACCCCCGACATAGGTGTGCCAAGATCAGACTCTGTTACCTGATAAGTCCCACCCCTCACAGCCACATTCGCTGCTCCTGCTAATAATAACTAATAGCTAATTGCTAATAACAAGCACCATCTTGTGGGGTTGAGGCTTCCCCCAGGAGAAAAGGAATGAGCTTGGTCCCAAGGGAGTGCCCACATCTCTTCTCAATGAACTGGCAGTGGCCACCAGCTTCATGGGGTCAGCAGAGGGCAAGGACTAGGTCTGCTGACTTTGCCCATTGGTGGAGGCGGGCGGCTCCGTACTCCGTGCTGTGTGGGGGCCAGAGCAGGTACGAGGCGGGGAACAGAGCTCCTCATCTTCTGGCTTTCAGCTTCAAGGGAGAAGATACCTAGTTCCAGATTCTCTTCAGGTTCCTGAAGGGAGAGAAAGACTGAGAAGAAGGCGACGTGTGGAAGAGATGGCACTTTGTCATGTCCCTGTTCCCAGGCTGCTACACTAGAGACTCTGAGGAATATCACCTTGGGTGACCTTGAGACTCTCTCTTGGCCCAGCCGAGTTATCCATTTCCCAATGGGAGACTCATTTACTCTGCGAATTGCCTGGCACATAGTCTCCTGGCACACACACACACACAGAGACACATACACACTTGCATATTATATATGTGTATGTGTATACATAATGTGTATAGGTAAATATAATATATAAATATTATATATATACACACACCTACACACTTTCTCTCATTTCCAGTTTTTGCTGTACTAACTTAGACAGTGGGGTTGTGGAATCAACACCATCGACTCAGAATGAATCCAAATATCAGTTGTTTCCGGTTTTGGCCAGAATCCCTGAGGTCTTCCCCTCCCAGACTGATTTTTTTTTTTTTGACTAGGTAAAGAGCTATTCTCTGCTTCATTTCTTACCTAGCTTTAATCACTGAATGGGTGTTGCCTCAGACAAACTGAGACCTGTTAAAGACCTTAGCTGGAGAAGGTCAAAGTCTCCCACTGCATGCTGGGCCATCTCCCATTGTCCTGACCCATATCTGGCCCCTGGACCCAGATGGCTCCGGGGGGAGAAAGTGAGGCTGGTGACTTTGCACAGCCCTCCCTCACTTAAACCCAATTCACTTGCACGTTATGGTATCCCCTCCCTGAGGCTGTGGTCCTCTTTGAGAACAAAGGACAAACAATGACAGTATTTTGTGGAAAGGGGATCATGCCTTGGATATATAGCTTAAGACACTCATTGCCTGTTGATGGATAGAGGTCAAGAACACAGTTTGAGCCTGAAATGTATTTTCCCTGGATTAGCAGTCTCTAAGGGAGCAGATAGATGTAATTCTGTGCCACATACCCTTTCTAAGGAGAGCTGAGTGGCAACCTCTGGGCTGACCCTCCTGCTTTCCTTCCTGGCAAGAATCAGTCTCCCTTGGAGAAGGGGAATGGGAGGAGGAGCTCCAGAGGTGCCTGTTCCTGCCTCCCTCTGAGCCATGCCTAGACAGACACAGGTAGAGACACCTAACCTCCTTGAGCCAAATGGCACACACCGCCATAGCCGCCACCTCTGTCCCTGCTTCTTCAGGTCCAGGCCATGGGATTGTTCCTCTTCTATACACAAGGCATGATCGAGCAGCCCCAGTGGGAGTCTCCCTCTTCTCTCCAGGAGATCAGGTCCAGAAAAGCCCCCTCCTCTTTCCACAAGACTCTTGTGACCTTCAGCTCCTGCCATCTCTGGCCACCTGGCTTGATCTCCTCCAGGGACCCAGTTTAGCTCTGGCCTCTATCCATGCTCAGTCCTTTCTAACCCTAACCCTCAGGTCACTCCACCTTCTCTCCAGCTTAGTCCAAAGATATGACCAGTCACCCACCTTCCGTGAGGTGTCAGCATAGGGGCTCCCTCCCCTCCCCCATCTTCTGCCTCTTCAGGATGCCTGAAAAGGGGCATCAACTGCCACCTTGTCATGGTGACCAAACTTCTGCCCCGAGGACTCACGTCCTCAGGGCCTTTGTTCCTTGTTCCTTGACGTTTGTCGTGGGTTTTGTTTCTGGACTCAAATATTAGACACTGAGGCACTTCCAGGGTTCGGAGGTAAACAGAAGTGTTTGTGAGATGGAGGATGTCCACGTGCAGCAGGTGCGCCAGCCCACACACATTGGTAAGTGCTCTGTTTGGGCGAGTGTCTGCTCCACAGATAATGAATAACCACAGCCAAGAAGAACAATGAGCCAACGGTGAATTATGTTTCTCTTTAGACTATTGTTGAGAAAATTGTCTAGTTCGCCAGACAAAACATTTAGAGCCTCTGAGCCATCCAGCGTGACTCCCTCGCTTTACAGAGGAGGAAGCCAAGGCCTGGAGGCTAGGAGGTTTGTTCAAGGTCACCCAGGCAGAGTCAGGGTCTAAGGCTGGGTCCTTTGATCCTAGGCCTCCCCCTTTGTTTTAAACAAAATGAATATACATTTGCTTTTACAAATGCCTTTGCATTTCGTATGCTCTATTTGCAGGCAGAAAACCAGGCTCAGCCAACGTTCTCATGAACCCACTGCAACAGTTTGGGTAGAAGCTCTTCCTTGAGCCAGTTACCTTGGCAATTAAGTCATTAGTACATCGGCCGATCTTCCTTCCTATTGTGGTTCAGTCCTGATTTGTGGGGATGGCTTCCGGCTCACAAGCAAACCCACTTCCTCATCTCAGCACCACCCAGCACATGGTGGGACCCTGGAACAATGTAGGCAAGGTCAGGAGCCCTGGCCCAGCCAGCCTTCATCCCTGCGGGGTGGGGGGGGATGCCCTGAGGCTGGGCCAAGTAGTGGCCAGACCTGCCTGGAGCCAAGGTGCCTGGGCAGGTCCGCACCTGTTCAATCCACTCTGAAAGAGGTAGTTGTTCCACACCAGACTCACCAAACGGGATGAACCAAAGTTTAAGAAAGCACCACTGAGTTAGAGATCTCAAAAGCCGCCCTTTTAATGTTCCCTCAGTTCCCTAGGAAACCATCCTGATTAGATCCTCCCACTCAATGTAACTCTCAATGGAGCAGAGTGGGGATTCTTCATGGTCTAAGTGGAATGTGCTACCCAGGAACAGCTGTGGCTAGCACACCTCTGGTGCTCCCGGCCCAGACAGAAAACTGGTGACTTCCCCGCAGAGGAGCAGTGCTCCCGACCATCGGGTCAGCTCACATTTCTATGGCGATTTGTGTGCATTGTCTGGCAAAGTCGGAAAAAGCGGGTTGGTGCCATCTGGTGGTGGTGCCATTGGCATGGCCCTCCACAATGGATCCTAGTGGGGAAGACTCAAAGACTGGAAATGTCATGGGCAGTCAGCACATTCACAAAAGAAATGGTCAAGAAGCTGTTAGCACCTGTGCCCACCTGTGGGATGACTTCCTAGTGGGGCTGCCTCGAGGAAGATTGGAAAACAGACTGAAGGGGTGGAGGCTGTGGGCCTAGGCACAGAGGGCTTACGCATCAGTTTGGAAGCCGTTATGGGAGCTTGTGGTGAAGGGCGGGTCAGTTTGAGTGTGGAGAGAAGGGACCTTCCCAGTGTCCGGCTTTAGTGACTGTGGAATCATCCATATAATGCTGGGTCGGGGATGGGGGGAGGCCAAAGGGTGCTCACATATGCAGCTGAGCAGAGGGGTAATGGCCCTTATTGCTCAGCGAACATGAACAGGACACCTTCATGCCCAAGTCCTTCAGTGCTGAGTCACACACAACTGTCCACCATCAGCTTCTCCACAGGGTGCAAGGGCAGCTGGCCACACATCCCTGTTACAACCGTACAGGGCCTCTAGGCCCTTCACCACCCTAATTGCACTCATCGGTATAACCTCTAGCTGACTCAGATCTTTTAAAAAATGTGAATCCTGAAAAAGCGAGAGAACACTTTCCTATACAATGTAGAAGAGAAAAAGAGGGTTGTATGTTAAGCTGTGAATCTCTATTCCCTGCAGCTTGCTTTAATATTCATACTCTTCACATTTCTCTGCATACATGTATACATGTGTGTGCATGTATTTGTGTATATAAAATACACGTTCAGCGTGTTATTTTCCAAGTTGTTCAGCTCGTCCGTGTTTCCCTTTGTACTTTCTTCTGTTCCATTTTGGAAAATGCTTCCACGACCCTTTAAGAACAGCTATTTCCTTTCAACACTATTGCTTCCAAATAAGGTAAAACATAATTCTGATAACAAGTAAGAACAGTCAAACAAAACAACGCCATTGAGTGGCCGTGTTCACAAACGTACGTCTTGTCCAGCTCCTCTCTGAGGAGGTGGGTAACCTACTTCATCCCTGGGCCTCTGGAGACGTGGCTGGTCATGGCACTGACCCAGGTTCCTAAGTGTTTCCATCCGTTTCCCTCTTAAGCAACAGCACCCAGAATGTGGTACAGAGTACTCCAGAGGAGGCCTGTCCCTATTCCTAGAATCTCTGAATAGCCCCAGGCCCGGTGGGTGGCTTGGTTCTTAATGGCATCAGGCCCCGGGCTTCTCTTTGTGTCCTCAGTGAGATCAGGGTGATTGTGACAGGACGAGCTGATGCTCAGCGATGGTTAATGAGTGGTCAGGCTGGGCCTGGCTGGGCACACTGCTGCCTCTGCTTCCTGCGACCTCATCCTGTTACAATCACCCGGCCAGGCAGCAGGGAGGAGCTGCGGGGCAGCCTTAGGGAAGGAGTCTGGGGCAGGCAGGCACACCACCAGGGGCTCCCTCTCTGGCTCCCGAAATCGAAACCAGCCTGTGTGGCTGCCTCACTTGGGTGGTCTGCTCGCCACCGGGGGAGGCTGCCCAAGAGGTCGGGCTCTTGGCCTAGGTGGGTCCTAAGAGAAACAATCAGTTACTGGGGGGAGAGTGCGCACTTAATAACCGCCTTTCACTCCTTCCTATTTACCCAGATTTTAGGAGGATGGAAGCTGACTGCTGAGCCAGGAGTTTGCTACCTCCCTGAATGAAACCAGATCTATTTTCTGAAAATACTAACTCTAGGCCCGTCCGTCAGTTCTGGACCATTCTTGTCCCTTCCACTAAGTCAGCAGCACTCAGATGAATGCAGAGACAGAACCAGATTATCATTCCTGCAGCAGAGGACTGTGGGACCCCTAGAGAAGAGATGTTCCCATTCCAGAGTGGAGGCTGCTGATCCCCCTTAGCTCTGCTAAGCTCCCTAGCACAGTGCTTATCCAAGTGTGGTCTGGGGGCCAAGGCATCTGCAAGGTCGAAACTGTTTTCATAATCACGCTAAAATATTTTACTTTTGTGATATGGGCAACATCAGTGGATAGAATCACATCAGACAAAGTCCTTGGGTGTGGGGGGAGGCAATCTTCAAACGTTTTTAAAAGTGCAACGAGGTCATAAGCCTGAAAAGTCTGAGAGCCACACCCTAGAAAGTTGACCAAGAGGCCCTGGAGGCCTCTCCCAGGCCCCAGAGACCCCCACTCAGCAGAGCCAGTCTGTATTCTGCACCTGAGGGCCTTCTGCTGACAGGCTCCAACCCTCCCCTTCCAGGCTTCATGGTGGCAGCTTGGAGGGGTCTCTCCTGGACTCTCGGCTAATAGGGCATACCCCACCCCTGCCCAAATTGGCCTTCCTTCCCTCCTCGACCACCCACACTGAGCTCCAAGTGGGGCTCCAAGCAAGACTGAGCCATGAACGCTCTGTTTTGATGTCTGCCAGGAACCACCCTGGCAACCTCAGGGGAGCCAAAGGAATGAGGCCCATCTCAGGCTAGGCAACCAGAGCCATCAGAGGGGGCTCACCAGGGTGCCAGCCTCAGCCTGAGCACCAAGGGCTGGCACCTCCAGCGGATGGCCCTCACTATTCAGAGTAGGGGTGGAAAAAGCCTGTGAGGCACCCCCAAAAACAGAGGTTGAGTCCAGCTGGAAGGTCGAAGACCACCCACCCTGCCTGGGCAGGGAGAGTAGGGGAGCTGGGAGGGACTTTGGGACACCTCCACACATTTATCTGCCAGCCCTGCCCTCAGGCCTTTCCCAAGAAGGCAAGGAATGAGTCAAAGAAGGCCAACCGCCCACTAGCAGTTGGAGCATGTGTGTGTGTGTGAGTGTGAGTGTGAGTGTGAGTATGTAAGTAGTAGACAGAGACAAAGGCAGAGACAAGAACAAAGACAGAGGGAGGTGAAGGGAAGGGCGGGTGTGAAGGATGCTGGGGGTGCACCAGATGCCCACCTATCCCCAGGGCAGCAGCCACAAGGCAGGGCTGCCACCTGCTAGATCTGGATTTTCACTCATAAATTTGACAAAAGTCAGTGCTCTGGATTAACACATGCATTCTATAGGGATAGGTAGGGTTCCCTATAAGCCTTCTCCAAAACAACTGGAAGGAGATCTCAGTGCATAGCCTGGTGTGTATGAGTCAGTGTGCCCTGGCTCAGGCCCTCCCCCTGAGGGAGCAGGGGAGGCACCGACAGAA
>NW_020946652.1:11235438-11278213 GCF_900497805.2 Vombatus ursinus | reverse complement strand
GAGATGGAGAGGGTGAGAGAAGGGAAAGAAAAGCATGAAGAAGAGAAAGGGAGGGGGAGAGAAAGAAGGGACGGAAAGAAAGGGGAGAGAGAGAGGAAGGACAGGGAAATGGGGAGAGATGGAGAGAAGGAGGAGAGAGAGGTGGAAGGAGAGTGGGAAGGATAGGGTAAAGGAGAGAGGGGGGGAGAGATGGAGAGGAAGAAGGAGAGGGAGAATGAGGAAGAGAGGGAGAGCAGAGAGGGGAAGGGAGGGAGCAGTAGAAGGAAGGGAAAAGGGGAGGGCAGAGAGAGGGAAGTCTCATCTGCCCCCTAAGCTTGGGGAATCCAAACCATTCTTGGGGTGCACTTCCCATCACTTGCTCCCTCTACTCCCCATGGCCCTGACAGGTGGCACCTGCTCGACCAGCTGGCAGGTCCAGCCAGGGTTGGTCTGAGGGCTCCTCCACCAGGGCTGCCTCACCTCTCAGAGACAAGAACAGAGCCCTGAGACTGGAGAGGGCTGGAGGGTCACAAAGTGCATTAGCCTGTGAAACCTCACATCCAGACCATTTGCTTTCTCAGTGCGGAGCATAGCTAAGTTGGAGGATGAGGAGCCATTCCCATCCCTTGAGATCCAGGTGCAGGCTAAGGCAAAAACTGGCCGAAGAGAGTTTTAGGGTCAGGAGACCCTCAGAGACCACTTCCTTTTACAAATGAGAAAACTGAGGCCCAGACAGAGAGGGGCAGAAGTGGGATTTAGACCCAGGCCAAAAGAGCCAAATGAAGATGCGAGGCCACGTCAGTCTCGGGGGCACCGGTGAGTCCGGTAGGGTTGGGAGAACGGCTTTGGAGAATATTACCCTGGCTCCAGGGTAGATTGTTGAGACTCCCTTGGGAGGGGGTTGGGGAAAAAGAGGGAGATGAGAGAGACTTGAGTTGAATAGTAAGACACCATGGTAGGAGACTTAGGGTGGGTGTTGGACTAGTGAGACACATCAGAAGTTGAATTGAGAGGGAGAAATTTGGCAATGTATTAGAGATAGTGAGAAAAATTTGGAGGAAAACAATCTTTGGGCCGGGTTCATGGGTCCAGATGCTGCTGCCTGATTTATGAGAGGAGCAGCATGGAGGACGGTCAAGGAGACTGAGTGAAGGGAGGAGCGTTAGAAGAGATGGGAGAAGCTGGTTGACAGGACAGAGTTAGGTAAGACAAGTCAAGCTGAATAACTCAAGGGCTCAACAAAGTGAATCCATGGACAGGGAGGGAGTGACAAAAATGGTGAACCCAAGGAGAGGGGAGTGTCTGTGACTGGGGTGCTGTTGGGGAGACAAAAGGAATCTGACTGAGGTTGTCTGTAAAAGTTTGAACAGGTGAGCAGGTGGGGGTGTAAAGAACCCAAAGTAGTTTCAAGAAAGGAGCCTAGAATTCTCAGTCATTTCGGAGCCTGAACAGTGACAGGTACTGAGGGTGCCATGTTTGTCTTCCTGCCAGTGTCAAAGAGGCTGGCATTGGTGTTCTGGGTGTCCAGCGAATCTCCCTCCTGGAGGAAGAGGAAGGGTCTCTCCACACCCCAGGTTGTGAGGGAGAAGGAAGCAGATGGAAGGGTCAGAAATGGAGGAGGGAGGCTGGAGCTGGAGGAGTGTTAGCCAGAGGAGAAGGAGAGGGCAGCTGGACGATTACTAGTGTAAAACAGGCTCTTCCTGAAGGGACAGCGTTTAGGAGCAAATGGCAGGATGACACTCACTTATTCCTCTAATAAGCTTCTGTCAAGCACCCAGTGGAGAAGGAAATGGCCAATCCCTCCAGTATGCTTGCCAAGCAAATCCCAAATGGGGTCACTCAGGGTCTGACAGGACTGAAAAGACTGAACAACAAGCACCCCGGGGAGGCCGGCGAGAGGCCAGAAAAGGCTGGAGGTCAGATCAACAGCAGTGCCCGGTCGAGACCAGTAGCTCCCTGAGAGCGGGAGCCCTTTCCTCAGTAGCTCGGTCTCCCTGGAATACAGCAGGTGCTGTCTGATGGAAGGATGAAGATGGCTGAAGGGGAGTGAGCAGTCCAGCTTGGCTGGACCCTGCTCTGTGCGTCTGAGGGGGACAAAGGGATGGTGAGGGAGGAGAGTGGCCTCCACGGCCGAGCCGAGGAGCTGGGACAACTCTCAAGTGGGCTTTTGAGGGGTTGGAGCCGAGCAGTGACCTGGGCTACACACGAGGAGACATAATCTGGTGCAGAGGGGACACACTTCTGGATGTGGCCAAGGTGCGGTTTGTGTCGCTTGGCTGCGCTTATTTCTACAAAAGGCTTGCTTTTCTTTTTTTCCAAATGAGGGAATGGGGAGAGAGAAGGGAGAAGAAGTAAATCTGAATTAATTGAAGAAAGTAAACATTTAAGAGAAAATGAGAAGTAATCCAGGAGGGTGGCTTGGAGGAGGCGAAGACCAGGGGTAGGAGAAGTGAAGAAACCATCCCCAAAGCAGAGACCTGTGGAGGCGGAGGCCCTGTCACAACCAGCGAGTCTAGAATATAGAATGGAGGGGGAGGGTTGTTAGAGAGGAGAGTCAGAGGAGGGCTGGGGCTGATGGCCGCGGGGACCCGTGAAGACCGAAGGACCGGCAGCTTCCCGGGTTGGCAGGACTCGTTGAGGACCGATCACCATCAGGCTTGAGGGAAGACTGGGATGGGCCAAGTCCTCTGACTATGAGGTGATGAGGACCTTGAGCGTTTGGGAGGGACGTGGCAAACAAAGAACGGGATGTGAAGAGAATGCAGGCAGGGGACCGGGAAGCAGAATGACTGGCCACAGAGTCGATGCCGCATCCGCGTCTGTGGAGCAGACCACTAGACCTAGTGGTCTAGACCGCTGGGCATCTGGGAGGAACCATGGCCGCCAGGACCCTGGATCCTCCCCCGAGACTCCCTCTTAGCAGGGAGGAGACGCTGGGCTGGCGGAGCCTGGAAGGTTCTATCCATGCAGCAATCACACAACATCTAACATTTATTAAGTGTCTACCACGTGCTCTGCACTCTGCTAAGTGCTGGGGACACAAAGAAGTAAAAGAAAGGCTGTCTCTGCCCTCAAGGAGCTTACAATCGAATGGGAGAAGACAACACACGAAAGAAAGTGGAAAAGATGGAGGTGGGGGGGCAAAGATGATGATGTTGGAGTTAAGTTCAGCTTAGCATGGTGCCTGACACATAGTAGGTGTTTAATAAATGTGCCACAGTAGACAGAGTGCCAGGACTGAGTCAGGAAGAACTGAGTTCAAATCTGGCCTCAGACACTTAATAGCTGTGTGACCCTGGCCAAATCACTTCACCCCGTTTGCCTCAGTTTCTTCATCTGTAAATTGAGCTAGAGAAGGAAATGGCAAACCACTCCAGTGTTTCTGCCAAGAAAATCCCAAATGAGGTCATGAAGAATTGGATGCAACTGAAAGGACTGAACAAAATAAGTGTTGCTTGAGTGATTGAGTCTAATCGGGGCAGGGGTGTGGGGGGGGCAGCTGGTTGGTTGGTTATTGTCCTTCATTCTGGGAGAGGACCAAAATGACATCACTATGTTGGGGTCAAGGTGCAGTGTGTCCAACTGTGGCTGATCAGACCAGGATGAGCTCAGGAGGTTCTACCACAGGTCGGGCACATTTGGAGTGGAGATGGCTCTAAGTCTGTGCATCTTGTGTTTCTTCAGCGACTGAAATTCCGCTTTGCTCACAGAGCACAGCACCTTCTCTGAGGAGAGCATGCCATGCTGGGTGGTCCTGCGCCAGTGTCTCTCATGTCTCACAATCAATTCCAAAGTTCTTCAGAGACCTTGAGGGTGTGCTTGTATCACTTCTTCTGCCCTCCATGTGAGTGCCTGCCCTCTGTAAAGTTCTCCAAAAAAGTCTTTTAGGCAAATGTACATTTTGCGTTCCAACAACTTGGACAGCCCATTGGAGTTGTGCTCTCTGAAGCAGAGCTTGAATGCTTGGCAGTTGAACTTGAGAAAGGACCTCAGCTTCTGGTACCTTATCCTTCCAGGTGATCTTCAGAATCTTCCCGAGACAATTCAAATGGGAGTGATTCAGTTTCCTGGCATGCTGCTGGTGGACTGTCCAGGTTTCACAGGCACACAGCAATGAGGTGAGCACAATGGCTCTGCAGACCTTCAGTTTGGTAAGCAGCCTAATACCTCTTCTCTCCCACATTTTCTTCCGGAGCCTCCCAAACACCAAGCTAACTCTGGCAATGAGTGTCAACCTCATCATCTCTGTGGCCATCCCTGGAAAGTACACTGCCAGGTAAGTGAACTTATCCACAAAAGCTGGTGAGAAATGAAGAGATGGCTGGGCTTCTGAGCCCCCTTTGAGAGGCTTTGAGAGAAATTTTCAGCTCTGCTCTCCAGCCCTCCAATTAGAGGCAGAGGGAACCGAGAGTACTGATGGGTTGTAAGGACCAAAGCTGATGTTCTGTACTGCAAGGTGTTCAGCGATGGTCCCTGTGAGGGGGCACATCTCTGATGTCTGAGGGAGCCCAGAGGACCCCCTCCCAGGACAATGACAGTGGCAGTGTCTTGACCTCACACCCTTCTCAGAGACAACCTCTAAGCCAAGGAGGGCAGGTGGGGCAATCGCAGGTGCTTGAGGAGAGCTCGCATTCAAGCCCCACAACCACATTGTAGAGAACCTCTTCATTTCCTGTCACCCTTCACTTGCTTGCTGCTGAGGTCCCGTCACCAGGGTCCAGGAGAATGTGCAAGGACCACCCCCCTGCTCTGAGCTGGCTGAAGTCTATCTCCCAGGTGCCTGCAGTCACCAGACCCCCTTCTGGGCAGGCCAGGCTGTCCATCCTGTCTACAGAAATGCGGAGTGTTCTGAGCCAAACCTCAGGCCGAACAGTTTGACTGTGGCCTTGTCTCTATGTCCCTGGGCCTGGTGGGGCAAGGAGGGGAAGGAGAGGGGAGGAGAAGAGAGGGGAAGGGAGGGGAAGAAGGAGAGGAGAGGGGAGAGAAGGGGAGGGGAAGGAAGGGGAAGAGAGGGGGGACCCTGATCTGTCCACAAAATGCCAGTCTTCAAAGGGTGGGCTGCACCATTCTTTGAGGTACTCCGCTGCAGTCAGACAGACCCTCATTCCCCCATATCAGTAGGATTTAATGGCATCGTTGTCACCTGGAGTCTCCTGCATGCAGCTCTTGCCAGAAGCCTCCAGTTGTCTACACCAGGCCAGCCAGATGAACAAGGCTCTGACCCACCCCTCCCTGATTTCTTTTCCTTTGGGTGACATTGGTCTGGCATGAAAAAGAACAATTAAGCACACCCCCCTCCCCAACAACAAGGAAGAAAATGCTTCTCTTTTCAGAGCTACCTCCTGGGGCCTCTTTGGATCAGAGATGCAAACTCAGGGACTTATAATTTTTGAAAACCTGAAGGTCAACAATTTGAGCAAACATGTGAAAGACATACACTGAATTCAGCTGTGGGTGGTGGAGAGTTGCAGAAGCCAAGACGCCGAGTCTCCTTCAGACCTCCAGGCCTGTCCCTTTGGCAGCCCCCAAAGTGAGGTGGGACTCATTCCTTCTCTTGCCTTCCTTCCCACGGCCTCTTGCTTTGAAAGGAACATGTGTGCAGCAGGAAGTAAAGCCTGGTGTCCCCAGTGATACTGGCAAGCCCTGACTGACAGAACCAGAAACCTCAGTTTTATTTCCTTCCCTCCAACCCCCCAGAATCCCACCCACAAGCATCATAAGCTCAGTCACTGGATTTTTCAGGGTGGGCATTCATTCTTAGGGCTGAGAAGTAGGTGAGCCTTGAATGCCACCACTATGGGGATTGCCTGTGACCCAGGAGGTACACCCCAAGAGGTGACCCCAAGTCCCAGAGCCCACACAACCTCTTCCGCCATCTTTTGTCGGCTTCCCCAAACTTTCCTGGATGTTTTTATAGCTCTGGAAAGTTCAGGGCTTGGGTGAGTTGGCATCAACTGTACAAACAAGATGAAATGAATAACTTTTTCTTCTAAGAGAGTTTATTTCTATACAACATTGGTTTCAAAACTGTGGAGACAGCTGTATTGAATTAAACAAACACGAAGAAACCCTATGTTTGGAGTACAGCAGCCGTGGTTTCCACCATCTGTCTTTTTACAGTGGAGGAGAATCAACAGAGTGGATTTGGTGAAAAGAAATTACCATCATTTTCTTCCATAACAAACATTTTTCAAGAAAATTGTCATCCTTCTCACTCCTGTGCATGGGCAGCAAAGTTCACAAAAAATAAAAAGAACAAAATTTTCAAGTAAGCTCTTGAAAAGTGTCTGATTTCTGTGGTGGCATGCCACACTTAGCTCATTCAAAACCCATATCTGTTTTCAACACCCATTCTAAAATGAATGTGGCAAAAATGGAGAGCTCTTGGGTGGCCTGGTGACCAAGATTCCTGAGTGGCTAACTGCACACAACCTCAGTAAGACCATCACTACAGCTAGTCTGTCCTTCTACCAGACACCTGGATCACCACAGAAACTTGAAATGTTCTCCTCCTCCCTCTACTCAAAGCAGATGATCCAGGCTGATTTTTTTTTATTGAGAATGTCAAGGTTGTGTGTCATGAATGCCAGTGGCTCCCTTCCTTCATCCCTTCAACACCTCTAAGTCATTGATAAAGATGTTAAGCATCACAAGTCTAAGGAATGGTCAGTAGGTCATTCCACTAGAAAATTTCTTCCAACTGGACATCACTCCCTTCAACCACTCTTTGGGTCAGGTCATTCAACCAATTCATGACTCAACTAATTGTAATCACTATCTAGCATATATTTCTCCATTTTTTCCATAGGAATGGTATAAGCCTTCTGGGAGACTCCTTCATCTCCCACTTGTGAATGAGCTGGGGGTCACTAGAGTGTAGCTTACTAGTGTCCCTCAGAGTTCTGGGTGTGAAAATTGGTAAAGATGAGAAGTTGGGGTGGATCAGCTTCTAGTTTGCTGAGCCTTAGGAGCCCACACCAATGTGTTCCCTCATTGACTGCCAGTCAAAATTAATTTGCTTTTAGAAAAGAGTATTTACTAAAATAGTATAATAAAGATAGTGGTTCAAAGAGATATATTCTTCCATGAGCACATACACCATTCAATGAAATGTGTCCTCAAACTCCAAGAGTAAATGTAGCAAAGGAAGATGGGCATACCTCAGAGATCATGTGGGTTCCATTCCAGACCACCACAATAAAGCAAATATATCAATAAAGCAAGTCACATGAATTGTTTGGTTTCTCAGTGCATATAAAAGTTATATTTATACTATACTGTAGTATATTAAGAGGGCAATAGTATTATGTCTAAAAAACCAATGTACATACCTTGATTAAAAATACTTTATTGTTAAAAATACTAACCATCATCTCAGTCTTCAGAAAGTAGTAATCTTTTCGATAGTGGCGGGTCTTACCTTGATGATGATGGCTGTTGACAGATCAGGGTGGTGGCTGCTGAGGTTTGCGATGACTGAGGCAGTTTCTTAAAATAAGACAACAATGAAGTTTGCTGCATTGACTGGCTCTTCTTTTTACTTGAACACTTAGAGGCAATTACAAAGTTTTAATTAGCCTCATTTAAATACTGAAGTGTCTCAGGGAATAGGGAAACTTGAGGAGAGCCAGAGAACCGGGGAATGGCTTAGTCAGCACACACAACATCTATTGACTAAGTTTGCTATCTTATATGGGCAAGGCTCATGGCGTCTCAAAATAATTACAATAGTAACATCAAAGCTCACTGATCACAGATCACTACAACAGATATAATAATGATGAAAAAGTTTGAAATGTTGTGAGAATTACCAAAATGTGACACAGAGACGTGTGCTGTTGGAAAAACGGTGCTGATAGACTTGCCCAATACAGGGCTGCCACAAACCTTCAATCTATTAAAAACAAAATCTCTTCCAAGCACCACAAAGCAAAGCATAATAAAACAAGGTCTGCCCGTACCTTGAAGCCCTGAAGCTTTGGGGGCAATTCCTTCTCCACTTT
Source organism: Vombatus ursinus (assembly GCF_900497805.2). NCBI lineage: Eukaryota > Metazoa > Chordata > Mammalia > Diprotodontia > Vombatidae > Vombatus > Vombatus ursinus. The sequence goes on along the minus strand of NW_020946652.1, from coordinate 11,270,231 downwards.
CATGGAGGCCTCACGATGTTTCTTTTCCGAGGTGTGTGTACACCAGGGGTTGGGGCCCTTATAAAGTGCTGGAGTTGAGTTTTTCTCCAAGGGTATGGTGTGCTGTCCCTCAACCCATGGCTGGACGCTCACGTTATTACCGATGCAGTGTTTCTGATGACAATCATGCCCTGACCCTTGCTGCCCTGGCGTATGGGCTCAGTGGGTCTGCCTTTTCAACAGGATCCCAAAGCTTAATTCCTTAAGCAATTGCTGGACTCTGATCCTGCTGGAATTTCTATTTCTGCTACATCTCAGCCCAAAGGGTGTGTCTAAAGCAACAAACCTCAATCATCTCACATTATTCAGTAGCTAGAAGAACTTCACTTTCCAACTTGATTAATGAGGTCTTTTCCTGCCTACTTTCTGCCTTTGATTGATTGATTCAATAGAGTTTTGCACAAATGTTCAGATCTATTTTATCTTTGATGGGTTGAGTCTATAATTCAGTTAAAGAAGCTGTTCACCTAGTACAAATATCAGGGTCTAGAGCAGTGAGGTTAATTACGTTAATTGGAGTCTAGGAAACGCCCCTATTCAAATGGCATGAAATATTTTGGTCAAATGTTTTGATTAAGCCCTGATGCACCAGGATCCTGTTTGAAAAGGAAATAGAAGGAGTCTGGTCTGGTCTCTTTGTTCTTGATGAAGCCACAATGGCTCTTGAAGATCCTGGCTTCTTTTTTTTTCAATTAAATTTTTTTCCCTAACTGTCAAGAACTTTTTCTTTCTTCCAATTCCCTCACTAATGGAAACCAAAAAGGAAGACAAAACTTTTATTTTAAAAAATAAACATAGTCAAGAAAAACAAATTCCAATATCGTCCGTATCTCAAAATGTGTCTCATTCTGCATCTTGGGGCCCTCTTATACAAGTCACACTAACCCAGGCAAGTTGGATCTCCAGAAGGATAATGGCTACTTCTTCCAGGACATTCTCCTAAATATTACCTCATAAGCCCCCACCAGTATGCTTCCTCTTAATAGTAAGCCAGTAGACCAGTTCTTTAGCAAAGCCATTTACTCATACTGCATTGTAAGAACAGGATTTCTTTAAGAAAGTAGGATCTCTCAGGGGGTCTAGGGGTCAGATTTCAGAAGTTCCAGTGAACTTGGATGAGACAAAAGACATTGAAGATGTCTTCTCACTCATCTCTAACTGAAATTTAACATTTTCTTTGATTATGAATGTAGATAACATTCTAAGAAGTCCATAGGGCATTACAGAAGCCTTCGAATATAGTTTGATGTCCAGAAGTGCTAGTCTCCCCTAATTCCTATCTTTTTCATTACCTGCCTTGATATTCCAGATCTTGTGTCTGTCCAGCCACATAAATCTTCTTATTATTTTGTCTGCCTCTATAAAGGAATCCTTTGGAAGTTTGACTGGTATAACACTAAATCTGTAGATGAGCTTTGGTAATAGCATCATTTTTATTTTGTTAGCATGGCCCAGGCATGAGTTCTGAATATCCCTCCAGTTATTTAAGTTGTTCCTCATTCTCTAAGGAGCACTTTATAACAGAATCTACACAAGTATTGAGTATGCATTTGGAGAGTGACTCCCAAATATTTCATGTGTCATGCAGTCGTCTTGAAAGTGAAATCTCTTTACTAGCTGTTGGACCCTGGGCAAGTCACTTAACCCCAACTGCCTAAGGAAAAAAAAGTGAAATCATTTTCTGATTTTGCCTCCTAGATCTGGTTATTATATAGAAATGCTGCTGAATTTTGTATTTTGTATGTTGTAGGCAGCAATTTTGTTGAAGTTTTTCATTGACTCAATTAGTTTCTTTAAAAAAAGATTTTTTAGTTAAACCATTGTATTGTCCACAAATAGGGATAGTTTTCTCCTTTTTTTCTATCTTTATGCCTTTCATTTTCTTCTTTTATTTAATTGCTATTGCTAGCATTTCTAGAGGGCAGCTAGGTGGATAGAACTTGAGGCCTGGAGTCAGGAAGACCTAAGTTCAAATCCAGCCTCAGATGCTCACTAGCTGTGTGACCCTGGGCAAGTCACTAATAACTCTGTTTGCCTCAGTTTCCTCATCAGTAAAATGAGCTGGAGAAGGAAATGGAAAACCGATCCAGTATCTTTGCCAAGAAAACCCCAAGTGGGGTCATGAACAGTCAGACATGACTGGAAATGACAGAACAACAAAAAGCATTTCTAAAACTATACCTAATTGTGAGAAAGGTGGGCATTTTTGCTTTACTTTTGTTTATTAAGAAAACCTTTATTGGGTCCCTTGTACACACACTGCTAGATTTGCATATTAGGTAGACGACTTGGATCGTGTTTCTAAAAAGATGCCTCTATGCCTGTGCTCTGAAGGATGGGCCCGGGGTAAGCAGAAATGAGTGTTGCACTTTGTCAAAAGCTGTTTTCCCTTTTCTTTTGTATCTGTCGATTCCAGGAACAAAATAGTGCCCACCCTGCCAGATTCAACCCTTGTGTTGGTTTGGGTTTTGTTAACCTTTTTTTCTTTGTTACAAGGGAGATCTCGGCTCCAGAGTAGGGGCTGGGCATGGGGACCAGATCTAGAAATGTTTGTGTGTGAAAACACAATTCATCTTTTTTTGTCATCCCTACTCCCTCTACTCTGCCCAAAGCTTATAGACTGATAGCGCCACTTTGATCCTGGATTCTGTGGAATGTTTGTTCTAGGGAAGGGGCCCAGGGAGGAGAGGGGCCTGTCTGAGGATGGGCTTGCTTTTCCCCTCCTGAACCTCATCCTTCAGACTCTGTCAATCCCTTGGGAGGCCGCGCTCTCCCTCCAGAGCTGCTGCTGCTGCCGCCACCAGGGGAGGTTTGGAAGGGTCTGCAAAGCTGCAGTGAATTCTTAGGAAAACCCTTCTGAGAAATCCCTTTGGAATAAGAGCTAACCAGAGCCAGACTTCACAGAGCTACTCGCTCCTCAGCCCTACTCCTGCTCAAAATCAAAAGCAAGGGGAACCCCAAATTAAATCATAAGCTCCTCGAGGGCAGACGCCGGTTCTGTCTTTCTCTGTGTCCCCAGGGCTCAGTAGAGTGACTGGCATACAGCAGGTACTCAGTAAGTGCTGGCTGTTGAGTTGACTCCAAATGTCGCTCCGTTCCCTGACTGCTCTACCAGACTCTCCTCCCCTGCCCCTTAGGCGGGCACTCCAGCCCAGGTGCCCGTGCCCTCCCCCAAGTCTCCAGTGCTGGCTGCGCCACCAGGCCAGGGCATTCCTCTTCGTTTCTGACACCAAGCCTGCATTTCCCTTTCAGGCCTCCAGAGGCCTGAAACAACAGCCTGGACTCGCTCGGCGCTTGCCAAGGCTTCTTGGAGTGGGTTTAGGCCACTATGAAATAAAGCAGAGGCTGCAGCTCACAAAAGATGCTGCAGAAGCAGAACATTCACAGTCACTGCTTTCCTCTTTGGGAAGGAAAGCTCACTGATGCACCAAGTCCCGGGGTGCTTGTGACCCCATCGGGCAGAGCACGGGTGCCTCCACACCAGACAACACACGTCCAATCTCTTTGCTCCCATGACCGACACCCCAGTGCGCTAAAAGCTCCGGGTGCACCCCAGGACCCCAGACGGGGTGCTAGCCATGGTCCGGAGGAGGTGCCGGCTGCAGAGCTGACCTCTGGGACGGGGACCTCAAGTGCATGACTTCAGCAGCCCCACAGGGCGCTCTTCCACTCCCCTGGGTCAGACCCCTTGGGCCTGCTCACTGGGGAGCGCTGCCTGAGGTCCATTCCGCCCCAGGGGATTCTGGGCCTGCCCTGGGGCTAACTGCTGAGAGGGGGCCCAGAGGCTCTGTAAGCCGTCAGGAAGATTCCTGGACACTCTGCTGGGCTTTCCCTTATTTACTTTCATTCCACCGTCATGGAATGAATTCCTGACTTAACACTTGGAACATACGTACAACCGCCCTCCCTGGACGGGTCACCAGGAATGGCCAAGGTGTTCATGCCAGGGTCCACTGAGGGCACTTCTTAAAGCTTCATGCCCGGGATCCATGGAGCTCCAAAGACTTCAAAGAGTTCAGTCGACTCTTGTTACAGACAGTCGTCCGGCAGGACTGGGCCTCGGAGAGGAGCAGAACACTCCCTCATCACTGCCCCTGGCCAGTGAATGCCTGGGGTTGCCCCCACCAGCACAGCAGGGCTCACTTCTGCAGCCTGACTACCTCAAGTCTAGCCTTGATGTGAAGGTTTTCATACTATTTAATCTTGTTTTTTCCTCCTCTCCTGAAGTTTTAAGCCCCATTACTCTGGGTCCTGTCCTTGTTGACTAATGAGGATAATTGGTCCCTTTTCTCTTGAAAACATCCTTTTATGTATTTTGGACACTTATTGCAGCTCCATCAGGCCCCTTCTCCAGACAGAACATGCCGGGCTCTCTGAACCTTTATGCACAGAGCTAATTTTCCAAACCTTTGATCATTTTTGTTGGTCTCCTCTGAACTCACTCCAATATGTTGGTCTTTTTCAAAGCCTGGTGCCCAGAAGAGAATTCAATCCTTTGGCTGAATCTTAACCAAAATTGTGCTGACCAAGCTGCTGCTTTGATTGATAGAAAATAGTATCTTTAAATATTTTTCATTCAAATTTCTGCAGGGATTTTCTTTTTCCAAAAAAGGGGTGGGATGGGGCTAAAAGGGACTTTATGTTACATTAGTAACCATCATTTTGTACTCAGTTCTTCCAAAGCATGCATATGGTGGAGTGTGGCAATTTCTGTTGGGCAGGGCAGCTGCAGAGGAAAAGCCATCCCCTAATGAGAAGTTTGAAGTCAGTTATGCTCTTCAGACCAGGTCAGTGTGTGTACCTGGGATCGCGCTCGCACGCGCACGCGTGTGTGTGTGTGTGTGTGTGTGTGTGTGTGTGTGTGTGTGTGTGGTCTCTCAGTACCTCTGCCTGCCTGTTATCCTGGGGATGAATCAGAGGTACTAAATGCTCTCTCTGTGGTCCAGGGTCTCAATGGCACCGATTGCAGCTGGGCCGCACCTGCCTAGGTGGTGAAACTTCAGCGCTAGTTTTCTGATTCTGCTGACATCATGTGGACATAAGAGGAGCCCACGGCCTGTCCATCAGTTATCTCTCATCCTTCCTCCAAAGCCTGCCACTCACTTTGGGAGGAATGGCTAACACAAACTGGTGCCTCAGGCAACAACTGTTTTCTGTGCTCCTTAGAGCTGCTCATGGCAGGCAGGGAGGTGTGGGAAACTATAAGAGGTGGGGGAGGTGGTCCCTTCAAGGACACAGTGCGAGATTCCCAGAAATACCAAAGAACAAAGCCACATTCTAGTTGTGCATTACAGTGAGTACTGAAGGCAGACAGGAGCCCCGGGTGTGTAGGCTAGCAGAACCCTGGAGAGCTTCAGGGAGGAGATGAGGACTCAACTCAGGCCTGGGTGGATGGGGAAGATGGGTGTGGGCACAGGCAGAAACAAGGGTCTTCTAGGCAGAGTGACCAAAGCACGCAAAGATACAGAGACAAGATCATGGAGGACCCAAGGACAGCAAAGGAACCACGGTCACTTGAGCGTAGGGGGTATGCTGGGAAGCAGACTTGGTCAGAGCAGTAGGATGGGGCCGGGTTAGGGAGGGTCTTCAAAGGCAGATGGGGAGGCTCAGACTTCAGATGCTTTCCCAGGTGTCTTTGAACTTAAAGAGAACAGGTTTGGCTGGGGCAATGGAAGGAACCTAGCTGAAGACAAGGTTATCCGGTCACTAGCCCCGGCTCTACACTGACCCTTATTCAGTTGCTGAATTCCAACGTCTCAGAGAAGGCAGGGGTTTTAAAGGCCTCCTAGACCAGCCCGACCCTAAATTGGACTCTCCTCTGAGGAAGCCATCAGGAGAAGTTTTGAGCCCGGCTGACAGGGCCCTCTTCACCACTGCCCGATTCAGAGGTTGTCCTGAGGTGTGGCAGTGTCCCCAGTCTCTCCGGGATCTCTGGAGTGCCAGTAGCCAGGGCCTTGCTGAGCCGAGAAGGCTGCACGGTCAAACCTTGCCTGGACCGTGGGGCTGCGCTCCAGGGAGCAGCCTCAGCCAGCTCAGAGCCTCGTCTCCAGGTGGGCTGCAGGAGGATGGACCGTCTAGACTCCAGGCCAGCCCCTGGGTGTCCCTGGCTATGCCCTGCCAGGGCGGGGGAGCCCTTAGGCCAACAGGTTGGGGGAGAACACGCAAGGCTTACCAACACTACCTGTCAGCCTTCTCCATCAGCCTCTTGGCTTATCCCTAAATGGCACTAGGTTCCAGGGCCATGATAGGCCATGTTTTCTTTTTACCTAAATTTATTTCAGTTCAAAGCCTTTAAAGCCTTGATTTTGTTGACCCTGTGCCCTGAGACGCACTCCCCATGAAAAGGGCTGAGGGGCTGCAGTGCAGGGGCTGGCCACCAGATGTCGCTGTCGTCAGGCCGCCAGGCTCCTGTGCCTTGGACTGGGCGTCTTTGGGGCTATGGAGGATGGAGAAGGCAGAACCCCCAGCACTCTGCATGCAGAGATGACGCCCACAGTCCTCCAGGTTTTCAACAGCTGAGCCCCTGACTCGGGTCTGTTTCAGTTCTTGCGAACGTGTCTTGACGTCTGAGCTTTATAGGGAAGTTTATAAAACAAGTGAAGGATCTAAATATCTTTTATTTGCGCTTCCTCCGTGTGGGCATTCCCTCTACCAGTCCCTCCACTACTGTGCAAATTGCAATCTTTTCTGCCTTTTCATTCCATAAAATGCATCCTCTCCACTCAGGTGGCTGCCATCTTACTTCGGACCCTTATCCCTTCTCAACCAGACTATTGAAAGGGCCTTCCAACTGTCTTCTCTGCCTCCAGTCTCTCTCTCCTTCAATCCACTCTCCGTAGGGCTGCCGAGTTGGGATTCCCAAAGCCTAACTCTGGCCTCACTCCTCTGCTGCTGTCTCAGCGTCAGCCATTGCCTCTAGGATAAGACACATGCTTCTTCAATCAACATTCACAACCCTCTCTCCAGCTGATGTATCCAGACCAAAAGGGCATGCCTCCTCCTTGTGCGTGCTGCATAGCAGTGAAGCTGGCCTAGTTCCTGCCTCTCTCCTCCCCCCACACCTTGCCACCTCCATCTCTTGAAATCCCAACTCTTTGAGGCTTGAGCCAAGGGCCACCTCCAAGGAGAAACTTCCTGATTCTCCTGCCACCCCCAAAATTATGTTTTAATGATTTGGCACCTAGATTGTGTTTACCTACCAGGGTGCATATTGTCTCCCCTCAGTAATTTTGTAAGCTTTTTGGAAGCAAAAATTATTGTTTCACTTTTGTCTGTGTGCCTCTAACATCTTGCACCATGCTGGGCACATATTAGCTACTTCTCAAACACTTCTTGTTGTCGTTGTCTGGGCCACTCATCAGCAGATAATTTAACTGGTGGCAGGGGGGAGACACTTCCTCTGAATTTTTTACACATTCTTTGGGAACCAGTCCAGTCCTCAGGATGTCCAACTGTTATCCTTTGTTCTCAATAAATGCCCTGCCTGTCTGCTTGTGCAACACTCCATTTTGGGATAGCATCCTCTATTTCACTTCTTGAACACAAAGCCACTCTGGTAGAATACTGCTGTTGGCTGATTCCCACAAAATGCCTCTCCACTGACCTTTGGGTCATGCACTGTTTACGTTCTTTGGAGATTGTGGTGTTCAATGATTCACTGCCAGGTCACATCATCAATGTTTAAAAGAAGGTTCCTGTGGCAGAGGGAGCCCTTGAGATCATTGAAAGTGCTACAGAATTTACCAATTATTTCCGTTTTGCTTTCTTGCTAGTCTACTCTGGTTTCAGATCATTGACCATCTGCAGGACCTGCACTGATCTATGTCTTATTGGAATGCTTCACTTTGTCCATAGAATTTCCTGTTAGAATCTGGGCAATGGGTCTTCTTCCCCTTGGTTTTTCCCAAGCAGATTCAGTTCAATGCAACTATGAACAAAAAAGTCATGTTTCTGAACAATCAGTGGAAGGTCACATTATGATAGGAACTGTACGACACCAATATTGAAATTCTCAAAGTAAATGAAAAGAAAAAATGACAGAAGAAAGCTACAGATGAATGGAAGGATGATCCACAGGTTCTCTCCAGTGAGGTCAAAGAGGAAGTGAGGAGATTTGATTCATTGTGAGGCCATAGCAATGAGAAACATCATTTATTGGGACTCTAGGGTATCTTGCCATGTGACTCCCATGAAACCCATAGGGAAAGGCTACCATTATGGCAACTGCTTCTAACATAGCAAAACCAAGACAAAAGAAAGATCCCCTGTGGAACTTGACAAAAGCCTTCAAACCAAGTCAGCCTGTGCTTGGGTCAGCATGCATGACCCAAGTGAGGCTAAGGTTGATGCCAGAAGAATGGAGAAATGCAGTCTGGAAAATGTCAGAAGGTAATTTCCATGGTGAGCACTGAACATTCCCCTAAATGAAGTTTTACCTTAGCGATAGGAAGCAACTGGTTAGTGATGTGGGAGTCATATCAGAATCATTGGTCAGTTTGTAGTCAAACTGTCAACAAATTACAGAAAAAGTCAAAATCAAGCTCAAATTAGAAAGATAAATATGAGAATGTGTATGCAATTGTGATACCCACAAAAATGACATATTCAAACCTTAATCTCAAAGTTAGACATTTTTATCAATGATTTTGATCAAGTCACAGATGGCTGTTTATCAAATCTGAAGATGATACAAGCTGAAGGTGGGAAGGGAACAACTAACATGGTGGATCCCAGAGTCTAGATCCAAACCATCTTGACAGACTAAGACACTGAACTGAATCTAATAAGATAAAATACATTAATGCAGTCTTATACATGAGTTAAATCAAATTAACAAGCATTTATGGTGCTAGGCTCTGTGTTAAGTGCTAAGGATACAAAGAAAGGCTAAAGTAGCCCCTGCCCTCAAGGAGCTTACAATCGAATGTGAAAGATAGCATGTAAACAACTCTTATGAACAAGATATATACAGAATAAATTGGAGATGATCTCAAGAAAGGCATTAATGTTAAGGGTGAAAGAAAAAGACTTAGGGCAGAGATAAGATTTTAGCCAGAACCTGAAGGAATTCAGAAGAGTCAAGAGATGAAGAGGGGGAGGAGAGCAGTTGAAGCGTGGAAGAAAGCCATTGAAAATGCTCAGCCAGTAGATGGAGGGTCTTGTGCAAGGAAGAGCAAGAAAGCTACTGTCACTGGATTGCAAAATATTTGAGGAGAAATGAAGTGGAAAGACACTGGAAAGGAAGGAATGGGCCCGGCTTTTCAGTATGAATATTCTTCCAGAGATGCCATTGGGTTAGGAAGCCTGGAACACTGAAGTTTCTCAGAGATCAAAAAAGAGTTACTAGAAATATTTTTACATATGGGTCCTTTTCCTCTTTCTTTGACCACTCAGTAGCAGTATTGTTGGGCCAATAGGTGGACACAGTTTAATAGCTTTGGGGCATAGTTCTCAATTGCTCTCCAGAATAGCTTGACCAGCTCACAGCCCCACCAACAATACATTGATGTGCTATACTTATTTTCTTACAGCCCTTCCACCATTAGTGTTTTCTATTTTTGTCAACTTTTCCAACTTGATGAGTATGAGGTAGAGCCTCAGAGTTGTTTCAGACAATTCTGTTTCTAAAATTATTAGTGATTTAGGACATCTTTAATATGACTATTGATAGCTTGGATGTCTTCCTTTAAAAACTGACTATTCATATCCTTTAACCAGTTATCAATTGGGGAATGGCTCTTATTCTTATAAATTTAATTTAGTTCCCTATATATCTTAGGAATAAGATCTTTACCAGAGAAACTTGCTAAAATTTTTTTCTCATTTACTTGTTTCTCTTCTAATTTTAGTTGCATTGGTTTTATTTGTGCAAAACTTTTTAGTTTTATGTAGTCAAAATTGTCCATTTTACCTTCTATGATCCTCCCTATTTCTTGTTTGGTTATGAACTCTTCCCCTAACCATAGATTTGAGATGTATTTTCTTCTTTGTTTTTCTGATCTGTTTATGATGCCCTCTTATGTCTAAGTCTTATGCCCATTTGGTTCTTATCTTGGGATAGGATGTGAGATGTTGGTCTTTACCTACATTCTCCTAGACTGCTCTCCAATTTTCTTAACAGTTTTTGTGTAATAGTGATTTGCAATATTGTATAGGAGGCAGCAACAAAAAAAAAATTCCAAAAATAAAGAAGAGCAAGAAAGCAAAATGGCTGTCTGATGAGGCTTTACAAATAGCTGAGGAAAGAAGGAAAGGGAAAGGATAAAAGGAAACATATCCAACTGAATTCAGAATTCCAGAGACTAGCAAAGAGAGATAAAAAGGTTTTCATAAATGAGCAATGCAAAGAAATAGAAGAAAATAATAGAATGGGAAAGATAAGAGATCACTTCAAGAAAATTAGAGATATCCAGGGAATGTTTCATGCAAAAATGAGCATGATAAAAGACAAAAATTACAGGTACTTAACAGAAGCAGAAGAGATTAAGAAGAGGTGACAAGAATATACAGAAGAACTACCCAAGAAAGATCTTAACATCACTGATAACCATGGTGGTGTGGTAACTAATCTAGAGCCATCTTGGAGAATGAGGTCAACAGGGCCTTAGAAAGCACTGCTAACAATAAGGCTAGTGGAGAGCTGAGCTATTTAAAAACCTAAAACATGAGGCTGTTAAACTGCTGCACTCAATACACCAGCAAATTTGGAAAACACAACAGTAGCCACTGGATTGGAAAAGAGCAATTTACGTCCCAATCCTAAAGAAGGGCAATGCCAAGGAAGGCTCAAATTACTGAACAATTACACTCATTTCACACACCAGCAAGGTTATGCTTTAGATTCTGCAAGTTAGGCTTCAGCAATACGTGAACCGAGCATTACCAGATGAAAAGACTGGTTTTTAAAGAGGCAGAAGAATTAGAGACCAAATTGCTGACATTCACTGGAATGTAGAGAAAACAAAGCAGTTCCAGAAAAATATTGACTTCTGCTTCTTTGACTCCACTGAAGCCTCTGACTGTGTGGATCACAGGAAAATGTGGCAAGTCCTCAAGGAGATGGGAGTACCAGAGCTTCTTATTTGTCTTCTGAAGAACCTGTATGTGGATCAAGAAGCAACAGTTAAAACCAAACATGGAACGACTGATTGGTTTAAGATTGGGAAGAAGTATGACAAGGCTGTATATTGTCACCTTATTTATTTAACTTATATGCAGAATACATCATGTGAAATGTCAGGCTGACAGGGGAGAGCCAAGATGGTGGAGTAAAAGCAGTGTGCTTGAGCTCTCCCCCAAACCCCTCCAAATATCTGTATAAAATGGCTCTAAACAAATTCTAAAGCAGCAGAACCCACAAAAAGGCAGAGTGAAACAAATTTACACCCCAAGACAGCCTGGATGGTTGAAAGGTATATCGTGCCAGGCTGGGAGAGGAGCACAGTTTGGCGTGGGCACGCAGGCAAGGCAGGCCTCAGTGAACCTGGAGGAGGCCTCAGAGACTGAATCACAGGCAGTTGTGGTGATTTCTAGACTTCTTAACCCATGAATGCCAAAGACTTAGAAGGTCAGTGGGAAAAGTCTGTCTGTGGTGAGAGAGAGAAGCACAGTCCCAGCCCCAGTCTCTGAGCTTGGCCTGGGGCAGCAGCTACTTCTAGAGCTTCTGACCCACAGACTGAGGGGGAATTGAGTGGTTGACCAGAGGGCAATTGCAGGGATCTCTCTGCTGGTGCAGGATTCTCTTGCTTTGCCCATGCTTAGATCTTGGTCACAGTTCTGGGTGGCAGTCCTGGGGTGAGGTGGAGTACTGGCATGGTGGAGCTTGTAGTGGCAGTGGAGAGGAAATCCTCCTCACAGTTCCAAGGCAAAAAAGAGTGCTTGTGGTCACTCACAGACCAGAGCACAGGCCAGAAAAGGAGTAAACAACTAGACCCTTATCATACCACCTTGAAAGAACTGAAAATTTACAGGTCCCTAGAAGTATCTCTGAAAACAGCTGCACAAAACCCCTGAAGCTTAGGACAGTACATTTTCCACACTGGAAGCAGACTCCTACCTTAACAAAGAGTTTAAAACTCAAATAATTGGCTGGGATCATTAATAAACAAAGGTCCAAAAAAAGTCAGATCATAGTATCTTTCTTTGGTAACAAAGAAGATCAAAACATACAACCAGAAGAAGACAACAAAGTCAAAGCTCCCACATCCAAAGCCTCCAAGCAAAATATGAATCAGTTCCAGGCCATGGAAGAGCTCAAAAAGGATTTTGAGAAACAAGTAAGAGAAGTAGAGGAAAAACTGGGAAGAGAAATGAGAGTAATGCAAGAAAATCATGAAAAACAAGTCAACAGCTTGCTAAAGGAGACCTAAAAAAATACTGAAGAAAATAACACTTTAAAAAATATCCTAACCGAAATGGCAAAAGAGCTCCAAAAAGCCAATGAGGAGAAGAATGCCCTAAAAAGCAAAATTGGTCAAATAGAAAAGGAAGTCCAAAAGCTTACTGAAGAACATCCTTCCTTAAAAATTAGAATGGAAAAATTGGAAGCTAGTGACTTTGTGAGAAATCAAGGCGCTGTAAAACTAATCCAAAAGAATGAAAAAACAGAAGACAATGTGAAACACCTCACTGGAAAAACAACTGACCTGGAAAATAGATCCAGGAGAGAGAATTTAAAAATAATTGGACTATCTGAAAGCCATGATCAAAAAAAAGAACCTGGACATCATCTTTCAAGAAATTATCAAGGAAAACTGCCCTGATATTTTAGAACCAGAGGGCAAAATAGAAATTGAAAGAATCCACTGATCAGCTCCTGAAAGAGATCCCCAAAGGAAAACTGCTAGGAATATTGTAGCTAAATTTCAGAGTTCCCAGGTCAAGGAGAAAATATTGCAAGCAGCCAGAAAGAAACAATTCAAGTATTGTGGAAACACAATCAGGATAACACAAGATTTAGCAGCTTCTACATTAAGTGTCCGGAGGGCATGGAATACGATATTCCAGAGGGCAAAAGAGCTAGGATTACAACCAAGAATCACCTACCCAGCAAAACTGAGTATAACCCTTCAGGGGAAAAAATGGTCATTTGGTGAAATACATAACTTTCAAGCATTCTTGATGAAAAGACCAGAGCTGAATAGAAAATTTGATTTTCAAATACAAGACTTGAGAAGAACATGCAGAGGTAAACAGGAAAGAGAAAATCATAAGAAACTTATTAAGGTTGAACTGTTTACATTCCTGCATGGAAAGATGATATTTGTAATTCATGAGACCTTTGTTAGTATTAGGGTAGTTGGAGGGAAAAAATTATATGTATAGATAGATAGATAGATAGATAGATAGATAGACAGATGGATAGAGAACACAGGGTGAGTTGAAGATGAAGAGGTGATATCTGGAGAATAAAATTAAGGGGTGAGAGAGGATTATACTAGGAGAAGGAGAAAGGGAGAGGTAAAATGGGGTAAATAATCTCACATGAAACAGACAAGAAAAGGCTTTTGCAGTGGAGGGGAAATGGGGAAAGGTAAGAGGGAATGAGTGAATCTTATTCTCATCAGATTTGGCTTAAGGAGGGAATAACATATACATTCAATTGGGTATGGAAACCTCTTACCCTTCAGGAAAATAGGGGGGAAAGGGGACAAGAGATCAGTGGAATGACAGAGGGGAAAGCAGATTGGGGGAGGGAGTAATCAGAAGCAAACACTTTTGAGGAGGGACAGGGTCAAAAGAGAGAAAAGAATAAATGGGGGGTGGGATAGGGTGGAGGGAACTATACTTAGTTTTTCACAACATGACTACTGTGGAAGAGTTTTGCATGACTACACATGCATAACCTATATCGAGTTACTTGGGGAGGGAGGAAGGGAGAAAATTTGGAACTCAAAGTTTTAAAAACAAAAGTTAAAAAAATAGTCTTCACATGCAACTGGGAAATAAGAAATACAGGAAATGGAGTATAGAAATCTATCCTACCCTACAGGAAAATAGAAGGGGATGAGATAAAGGGGGAGAGATAGAAGGGAGGGCAGATTAGGAGAAGGAGTATTCAGAATGCATACCATCTTGGAGTGGGAAGAGGGATGAGATGGTGAGAAAATTTGGAACTCAAAATATTTTGGAAGTGAATGTTGAAAACTAAAAAAATAAATAATTTTTTTTTTAAAAAAAAGAAATGTCAGGCTGGATGAGATGGCCAGGGGGGAGAGGATTCTGGGAAGATGGCAGAGTAGGTCGGAAAACTCCAAGCCCTCCAGATTTTTCCCACAAACAAGACAAAATAGCTCCTTAGGGCAAACATAGAGTGGTAAAAATAAACCAGAGTTGGGGCCGAACTCTAGTCCTCCCAAGACAACTGGAAGAAAATGGAAGAAAAATCCTAGGACTGAGGTTTGTTCCCTGTGAAGTGTAAACACCTCCAGGCTAGTTCCATTGAAATAACAAGTGACAAGCATTGGGGACAGCTGGGTTGGGAGGTAACCTCAGCCTTAGCCATAGGAATTCGCACCTCCTGGACAGTGTGAGGAGTCAGGCCTCTGAGCGGGGGAAGCTTGAGGGAACCTCTGCTGATAAGGGATGCCAGGCTCAGCTGGCATGCCAAGACACAGCCCCGGGTGATTAGGAACCAGCATGCCCCTGGTGAGTGCAGAAGCAATGGGATGGAGACACCAGTGGCTGTGGGCACTTACAGAAGAGTTCTCAGTTTTGGTTCCAGGCCAGAGGGGAGAACTGAAAGATAACTTGAGGCCAGAGGCACCATCCCCCATACCCCAGGATGAGAGGTGATTACAATAACAAACTGCTATAATTTTTTTTAAATGAACAGGCAGAGGAGAAAGAACCCAACTATAGAAAGTTATTATGAGAATAGAGAAGACTGGGGTTCATCTTCAGAGGAGGATACTGAAGCAAAAATAAGCCTCTCTTACCCCAAAGAATAACATCAAATGGTCACCTGCCCAAAAAGAATTCATGGAAGAACTTTAAAAAGACTTTAAAAATCAAATGAGAAGGATTAAGGAATTTTAAAAAAATAAGAACAATCCAAGAAAAGAAAGTTAAAGAGAAGGAGATCCAGAACCCTAAGGAAGAAAATGACTCCTCGAAAATGAGAATTGAGAGGCAGCTAGGTGGCATAGTGGATAGAGCTCTGGCCTTGGAGTCAGGAGTACCTGAGTTCAAATCTGGCCTTAGACACTTGACACTTACTAGCTATGTGACCCTGGGCAAGTCACTTAACCCCAATTGCCTCACCTCTCCCCCGCAAAAAAAAAAGAAAATTAGAATTGGGAATTCCAATACTATATAGACTATTTGGGAAAATAGGTGAAGAAGGAGTCCTACCAAATTCTTTTTATGATACAATATGTGGTGCTGATACTGAGAAGAGTCAAAACAGAGAAAGAAAATTATAGACCAATTTCCCTAATGAATATAGATGCAAAAATCTTAAATAAAATATTAGCAAAAAGATTACAGCAACTTATCATGAGAATAATACGCTATGATCAGGTAGGATTTATACCAGAAATGCAGGACTCAATATTAGGAAAACTATCAACACAATTGATCATATCAATGACAAAACTAACAAACCACATGATTATCTCAATAGATGCAGAAAAAGTTTTTGACAAAATACAACATCCATTCCTATTAAAAACACAAGAGAGCATAGGAATGAATGGAGTCTTCCTTAAAATGATAAGTAACATCTACCTAAAACCTTTAGCAAACATCATATGTAATGGGGATAAATTAGAAGCATTTCCAGTAACATCAGGGATGAAACAACGATGTCCATTATCACCGCTGTTGTTCAATATGGCACTAGAAATGTTAGCTTTAGCAATAAGAGAAGAAAAAGAAATTGAAGATATTAGAGTAGGCAAAGAAGAAACAAAGCTATCACTCTTTGCAGATGATATGATGATATACTTAGAGAATCCTCGAGAATCAAGTAAAAAACTACTTGAAATAATAAACAACTTCAGCAAGTTGCAGGATATAAAATAAATCCATATAAGCCATGGGCATTTCTATATATTACCAACAAAGCCCAACAGCAAGAGATAGAAAGAGAAACTCCATTTAAAGTTATTGTAGATATTATAAAATATTTAGGAGTCTACCTACCAAAACAAACCCAGCGACTATATGAACACAATTACAAAACACTTTTCACAAAATAAAGTCAGATCTAAATAATTGGAAAAACATTAGTTGCTCATGGGTAGGCTGAGCTAATATAATAAAAATGACAATTCTACCTAAGCTATTTTACTTATTTAGTGCCATACCAATCAAACTACCAAAAATTATTTTATAAAGCTAGAAAAAATAATGAGATTCATCTGGAAAACAAAAGATCCAGAATATCAAGGGAACTAATGAAAAGAAATTCTAGGGAAGGTGGCCTAGCCATACCAGATCTTAAATTATATTATAAAGCCCCAATCATTAAAACTACTTGGTACTGGCTAAGAAATAGAGTGGTGGATCAGCAGAATGGGTGAGGTACACAAGACACAGTAGTCAATGACTATAGGAATCTACTGTTTGATAAACTCAAAGACCCCAGCTTCTGGGATAAGAACTCAGTATTTGACAAAAAATGCTGGGAAAACTAGAAAAGAGTATGGCAGAAACTAGGCATAGACCAACATCTTACACCTTGTACCAAAATAAAGTCAAAATGGGTACACAATTTAGATGTAAAGGCTGATACTATAAGCAAACTGCAAGAGCAAGGAATAGTTTACCTGTCAGATTTATGGGGAACAGAAGAATTTATAACCAAACAAGAGATAGAGAACATTATGAAATGCAAAATGGATAATTTTGATTACACTAAATTAAAAAGGTTTTGCACAAACAAAGCCAATGCAACCAAGATTAGGAGGAAAGCAGAAAACTGGGAAAGAAGAGACAACCAGTCTCTCTAATAAGGGCCTCATTTCTAAGATATGTAGAGAACTAAGTCAAATTTATAAGAATACAAGTCATTCCCCAATTAATAAATGGTCAAATGAGATGAACAGGCAGTTTTCGGATGAAGAAATTAAAGCTATCTATAATCATATGAAAAAATGCTCTCAATCACTATTGATTAGAGAAATGCAAATCAAAACAACTCTGAGGTACCACCTCACACCTATCAGGTTGGCCAACATAACAAAACAGGTAAATGATAAATGTTGGAGAAGATGCGGGGAAATTGGAACACTAATGCATTGTTGGTGGAGTTGTGAAATGATCCAACCATTCTGGAGAGCAATTTGGAACTATGCCCAAAAGGCTATAAAATTGTGCATACCTTTGACCCAACAATAGCACTTCTAGGGCTGTATCCCAAAGAGATCATAAAAATGGGGAAAGGACCCACATGTGCAAAAATATTCATAGCAGCTCTATATGTGGTGACAAAGAATTGGAAATTGAGGGGATGCCCACCAATTTGGGAATGACTAAACAAGTTGTGGTATATGAATATGATAGAATACTATTGTGCTATAAGAAATGATGAGCAAGTAGATTTCAGAAAAACCTGGAAAGACTTGTATGGACTGATAATGAGTGAAGTGAGCAGAACTAGGAGAACATTGTACACAGTTGTGCAATGACTAACTTTGAAAGACTTAGCTCTTCTCATCAATGCAAGGATCTATGACATTGCCAAAAGTCTCATGATGGAAAATGCTATCCACAAGCAGAAAAAGAACTATGGAATTTGAATGCAGATCGAAGCACACTATTTGCTCTTTTTTTCATATGTTTTGTTTTGTTTCTTCTTTCTTGTGGTTCCTCCTATTGGTTTTAATTCTTCTTTACAACATGACTAATGTGAAAATATATTAAATAGGAATTTAATAGTAATGTATATGAACAGCCTATATCAGGTTGTGTGTCATCTTGGGAAGGGATGTGGGAAGGGAGGGGGAGAAAATTTAAAATTCAAAAGCTTATAGAAGTGAATGTTGAAAACTAAAAATAAATTAATAAAAAAGTTTAAAAAGAACATTGTTCAACTTGATGTTGAATGACATTAATCAATGACTAATTTTAATGGCAAAAAAAGAAAATTAGAATTGGACAAGGGGAAGCCAGCAATGCTGTAAGAGATCAAGATATAATAAAACAAAAAAGAATGAAAAAATAGAAAAGAATATAAAATGTCTCATAAGAAAAACAACTGATCTGGAGAACAGATCAAGAAGAGAAAACATAAGAATAACTGGACTACCTGTAAGCTACAATCAAAAAAAGAATCTTGATACAATAATACAAGAAATAATTAGAGAAAATTGTCCTGAAGTGTTAGAACAAGACGGGAAAGTAGAAATAGAAAAAAATGTGCCAATCACCACCCGAAAGAGACCCTACAACATAATGAAATTCCAAAACCTCCAGCTTAAGGAGAAAATATTATGAGAAACAAGGAAGAAACAATTAGAATGTGGTGATGCCACAATTAGCATCACACAAGACCTATCAGTGCCTACACTAAAAGACTGCAGATCTTGGAACACTATGCATCAAAGAGCAAAGGAATTGTAGTTGTGATATGCAGCAAATATCATATCCAGCAAAGCTAAGCATAATCCTGAATGGAAAAAATGGACATTCAATGAATTTTCAGACTTTCAGGATTTTATTGCAAAAAGACTTGAACTTAATAGAAAATTTGGCATACAAGATCCAAGAGAAATGTAAAGTAAACATCAAAGACTAATTATAAGGGATTCAATAACAACATATTGTTTACTTTTTATACAAGGAAATGTAAACTGTATGTCTAATATTGTAGTTAGTAATTGAATAATTTGAAAGAAAGATTGGGGTAGAGCTGAGTATGATGTGATTCCAAAAAGTAATACTGTCTACAAAAAGGCAAAAGGAGTAATTATCTTATACAAATGAGGTATGAGAGGAAGAACTGACACAGAGGAATTAGATGGAGGAGGAGAGCTGGTAATTCTGGAACCCTACTTTCATTGGGAATGGGTTAAAGAAGGAGCAATAGATACATATCTAGAAGGATATGAAAGTCTTTGAAATTTAGAAAGAAATAAAAGGCTAAGGGAATAGGGAGGGGGGAGAGAATAAATTTTTAGAGGGAACCCTATTCACATCAGATCTGGGTTAAAGAGAGAACAATATATAATTTAGAAGGGAATAAAGTCTTCTAAATTTATAAAATAAAAAAAGAGAGTGAGGGAATAGGATAAGAGGTATTTTAGAAGGGTGTCTAGATTAATGGGAATGGGATAAAGAGGGAACAACCTGTATATTTGGAAGGCTATAAAAGTCTTTTAAATTCAAATAGAAACAAGAAGGCAAGGGGAAAGAGTGGATGGGGGAGAGGATTAGGAAGGAATCCTTGGAGTGGGGTAAGTTAAATAATAGGAGGGCAAAGTAGTGGGTAGAAGTAAAGTAGAGGAGTCAGGAAGGATAGGAAATAAGAGATACCCACAAACAGAATAAAGATCAGGAGTAGAATTTATTAGGGAAAAAAGCAGGATTAGTAATCATGAGCTCAGACAAAGTTAAAGCAAAAATTGATTTAATCAAAAGAGAAAAATAAGGAAACCACACTACATGTCAGCCATATTAATCAATATTGTTTTATACTATTTAAAATAACTAGGCAGTATAAGGTTGGAATATTGTTTTGGTGTAGGAAACGATGAGTTGGTGGATTTAGAAAAATATGGAAAGACTTGGACTTATGAAGGAAAATGTTATCCACCCTCAGAGAAACAAAGAGCAAACAAATATACTATGGTCTTACATAGATGCATATGAATATATGTGTGTGTGATTATAGAGCTCTATGTATATGTATGTGTATGCAAGTGTATGTATGTCTATATGTATAATGTGTATATGTGTATGTGTATATACATATCTACATCTACATATATATATATATATATGAATGTGTTTGTGTGTGTGTGTGTATCTGTGCTTAATTGTAGCCTTCTTCTGGGAGGATGGGAGAAAGGGGCAGGGAACAAAGTAAAAAGTGCACAGAAAAGAACAAAATAAAACATACAAGGAAGTAGAAAAAAGATGGACAGCTCTCTGAGCATGATGTATAGTATTTATTATATAGGCTTTCTTGAAATGGAAACTTATTACTTTATATTTTGAATCCTCTCTTATGTTCTGCTGTGCACATGGCAATGTTTTTTTTCTTTTCTTTTCTTTGTTTGCATTTAAGTTTTAGTATTTAAGTTTGTTTCTTTTTTTCCTATTTTGTATTTAAGTTTAAAGTTAAAAAATACAAAAAAAAAAGATTGTCAGGAGAAATATCACCAATCTCAGCTATGCAGGCAATGCCACTCTGATGGCAGAAAATGAAGAAGAATTAAGAAACCTCTTGAGGGTGAAAGAGGAGAGTGTAAAAGCTGGCTTAAAGCTTAACACATAAAAAACCCCCTAAGATCTTAATTATCAAAACAATCTGGTACTGGTTAAGGAATAAAGTAATGGATCAGTACACTAGATTAAGCATACAATACATAGTAGGTAGTGACTACAGTAATTTAGTGTTCGATAAACTCAAAGCCTTTGGGACAAAAACTCATTATTTGACAAAAGCTTCTGGGAAAACTGGAAAACAGCATAACAGAAACTAGGTATAGATCAACATCTCACACCATATACCTCAATAAGGTGAAAATGGGTATATGATTTACACATAAAGGGTGATACCATAAGCAAATTAAGAGAGCATGTAATAGTTACCTGTCAGATCTATGAATAAGGGGAAAATTTAGGACCAAATAAGATATAGAAAGCCTTATGAAATGTAAAATGGATCATTTTGATTACACAAAATTAATAATTTTGTGCAAACAAAAGCAATGTAACCAGAATTAGAGGGAAAGCAAAAGATAGGAGGGGGGGATCTTAAAGCAATTATCTCAGATAAAGGCCTCATTTCTCAAATATATAGAGAAATTAGTCAAATTTATAAGAACACAAGTCATTCCCTAATCGATAGATGGTCAAAAGACATGAACAGTCAGTTTTCAGACAAAGAAATCAAAGCTATCTATAGTCATATAAAAAATGTTCTAAATTACTATTGATTAGAGAAATGCAAATTAAAACAACTCTGAGGTATTATCTCTCACCTATTAGATTGGCTAACATGACAGAAAAGGAAAATTATGAATGTTGGAAGGGATGTGGGAAAACTGGGACACTAATGCATTGTTGGTGGACTTGTGAACTGATCCAACCATTAGGGACAGCAATTTGGAACTATACCTAAAGGGCTATAAAATTGTGCATACCCTTTGATCCAGCAATACCACTGCTAGGTCTGTATCTAAAAGAGATTTTTTAAAAAGGTGTGGGGGGGTAACTTATTTATACAAAAATGTTTGTAGCAGCTCTTTTGTGGTGGCTAAGAACTGAAAACTGGGCGATGCCTATCAACTGGGGAATGGCTGAACAACTTGTAGTAATGAATGTTAAAAGTTCTTTTACATGAAATTGGGGAAAATAAAATATCATTAAAATAAATAAAAGAAAAATGAAGGAGGGTAAACTAAATGATCTTGAATGTCCCTTCTAGCTCTGAAAATAACCTAAGATCTTGGCAACTGGACCATCACTTCCTGGCAAATAGAGGGAGAAGAAATGGAAGCAGTGTCAGATTTTATATTCTTGGACTAAAAAATCACCACAGACAGCGACTGAAGCCATGAAATTGAAAGATGCTTGCTCTTTGGAAGGAAAGCTATGGCAAATCTGGGCAGCAGACTCAAAAGCAGACATCATCTTGCCAACAAAGACCTGTATAGTCAAAACTATGTTTTTTTCCAGTAGCAACATATGGCTGTGAGAGTTGGACTAGAAGGAAAGCTGAGCACCACAGAATCAACACTTTCCAATTGTGGTGCTGGAGAAGACTTTTGAGAGTCCCTCAGACAGCAAGGAGATCAAATAAGTCAATGCTTAAAGAAATTAATCCAGGCTACTCACTGGAAAGTCAAACACTGAAGCTGAAGATTAAATACTTTGGGTCCATAATGAGAAGATGGGACTCATTGCAAAACTCCCTGGTGTTGAAAATGACTGAAGGTAAAAGGAAAAGGGGACAGCAGAGGACAAGATGGAAAGATGGTGTCATGAGGGGCAGCTAGGTGGCACAGTGGATACAGCACCAGCCCTGAAGTCAGAAGGACCTGAGTTCAAATCTGGCCTCAGACCAAACACTTGTCACTAACCAGCTGTGTGACCCTGGGCAAGTCACTTAACCCCATTGCCTACAAAAAAAAAAAAAAGATGGTGTCATGAAAACAACAAACATGAACTTGGACAGACTTCTAGAGATAGTGGAGGACAGAAGGGCCTGGAGTGCTGTGGTCCATGGGGTCATGAAGAGTCAGGCCTGACTGAATGACTAAACAACACGCATGCGTGTGTGCATCTCAGAACCCCTCCCTCTGCGACCCCCAAGGCTGATAGCATTCTGAGAGGATAAATAGATCATCTCCCCCTACTAGAATGCAAGCATTTTATCCTTGTTTAATCCTTTAGAGACTAAAGAGGCTTCCTATCTTGTTCCAAGCAGTTAATCCTCTTTCTTATTATTTTCTCTTTCACTTCTTTTCCATTTTCCTTCTAATACTCTCATTTTTTAAATCACTTTAGCTCTTTTTAAAAGCTCTTGCTTAATCTCTTTCAAGGAATTCTAGTTAAACTTGTGACTAATCTGTGCTTTCCTTTGAGGCTTTGCTCATAGATGTTTTGTAGTCATTCTCTTCTTCTGGGTTTGTGTCTTCAGCTGCTGTCACTCATCTTGAGTATCTCTGTCACACCAGCTCTTTGTGATGTACTTTTTGTTTGTGCATTCATTTATCCTACTTCCTGACTTCAGTCTTAATGTTCAACGCAAGCTCTGTGCACTTCTTGGGACATACCTTATTGTGTCCTCTTGGGTCCTCATGTATTCGTTGCACACATCATTTCTTTTGGCACACTAAGATTCCACTACATGCATGTCCCACAATTTGTTGAGTCACTCCTCAATTGATGGGCATCTGCTTTGAATCTGCAAAGATCTCTATGAACTGATGCTAAGTAAAGTGAATAGAGCCAAGAAAACAATCTGTCTGGTAACTGCTGTTCGGTCATTTTTCAGTCACGTCCAACTCTTCATGACACCATCGGGGTTTTCTTAGCAGAGATACTGCAGGGGTTTGTCATTTCCTTCTCCAGCTCATCTTACAAATGAGGAAACTGAAGCAAACAGGGTAAAGTGACTTGTCCAGGGTTACACAGCTAGGAAATGCACGCGGTGAAATCTGAACTCACCAATGTGAATCGTCCTGATTTCAGGCTCGTATAATGTGCATTATGGTGCCACCTAGCTGCCTCAGTATATATTGTAGCTCGATAGACTGATTAAAATAAACAGAACTTTACACTTTACTGTAGACAGTCAGAAAGGCTAAGTAACTTTAAAAGATTGGCATAGCCTTAGGCATCGTATTTTCTAAGCAATAAATTCTAAACTAAAAAGAAATTTACCCATTTTTCATAGGGAGGACTTGAAGAATGTGCTCATCTCTTTATTCATTCACCAAGTTGTTTTAATCAGCCAGAAAGAGCTGGTTTGGGTTCCTCTGTTTCAGTGCAAGGTATGTTCAGGTTTCTCTGATTTACATGATTCAATAATATTTGTCATTTAGACGGTTATTCACACTTGAGGTTAAAATGTGGTAACAAGAGAAAAACTCAGGAATTTGGCACTAATGCTACTTTTAAGCTCTAAGAAAGACATGAGTTGTTTTTTTTTTAATCCACAGCAACTAAAAAAACAAAAAACAAAAAACCAGTAGGCATAGTTTTAAATTTTATGGAAATCCCCTTTTTCAAATGAACAATTGGTTTTCTACAATGGATTGTGAAGGAATATTTTAATCTGAGCTAAAATGTAACATTTCAAGTTCAAAGCCAAGCCTAGAAAATAAATTTAACCAAAGTCTGGACAATCTTGTTTCAGAAGGTGTACATTACATGATGACTTATCTTGGTTTGCGTTTGGAATGAGTCTTTCTCTGAGAGCTCCCACAGCCTGATGTCGGCAGCTATCTACCACACACAGAGCCAAGAGAAGGGAAGGGAGAAGAGTCTGACCCTCTGGACAAGACACACCCCACTTCCCCATGTGCCCTGGTCTCCAAGCCAAACCAAGGGTTTCAGCGATCTACCAGGAGTCATAACGCAGCCGTCATGGCCCAATGCCTTGCCTCTGAAGTACTCCATGATGGTCAGCTATCCTTATCATCACCACAATAATTCACATTGTTATTCTTATTATTAACTCTAGTACAGTTAAAAACAGACATGCATGTGTAGCTGAAGAAAGAGTCCCATCATACAGGCTGCTTGGGACCAATGGGAATGCTCCTTGGGTATTACTCAGCTGAGCAAGGATCTGTTTCCTCAGAAGTCATGGATGCCCTCCAGCTCAGGCTGATTGCACCAGGAGAACATGTTGGGAGAATAGGGTTCACGACTTCATAAGGCATTGGAAATGTACAGAAACTCAGGAGTCTCAGAGCGACCCAGAAGTCCAACAGAGTGAGAAAATGAATGAAAAGTGTTTCTTAAGCGTTGAGCTAAATGCCAGGGACACAAAAGTGAAGACAGACCTGACATTCTAAACTGGGAAACAATACACATAGGCCACTGGTCCCAAAGAGGGCAGTAGTGACCAAAGAGGGATGCTTTGGTCCAAAAGGTTATGGGGATGGTGAGTGGGGATCAAAGGGGAGCAGGTAGACCTACCTTATCCAGGAACAATGACAAAGTTTATTTGGTCATGGCTCATGGTTACAGAACTGGAGATATGGGAAGGCAAGAGTATTGATATGGTAGCAAGGTAGTTGGTCCCCTATAAGACAGTGGTAAGGGGAGGGAATACGTCCTTATGTAGCACCTACTATGTGCCAGGCACCGTTCTAAGAGTGTTACAAATATCATCTACTCAATCCTCACAACAACCTTGTGGGATAAGTGCTGTTATTATCCCCATTGTACAGATGAGGAAACTGAGGCAAACATAGGTACAGTGACTTGCCCAGAGTCACATAGCTAGTCAGCATCTGAGGGATAGATTTGAATATGACCCTTCCTGACTCAGGGTTCTATCCACTGGGCTACCCACCTGCGGCCAAACGCCAAAGAGACAGGAGTGAAATGAAGCCTGGTGACTTGGCTTTGCTAATATAATGTTCCAAGACAGTTGGGCCTCCAGATGGAAGTCCTTCTGGGACAGGATTTCCTAACTCAAGGTCTGTGAATTTGGGATTTTTAAAATACCTTGACAGCTGTATTTTGATATAATTGTTTTCCTATGTAGTTTGTTTTATGCTTTAAAAAACTTATTCTGGAAACAACCACAGGCCACGCTAGACTGACACCCAAAAGACTTCATGACAAAGGACACGAGGTCTTGGTGTCTGATGTCAGGATGCCAGGCGCTGTCCTAAGTGCTGAGGTTTGATGGAAGGCAAGGCACTGTTCTTGCCAGCAAGGAGCACGCATTCTACCGAGGGAGAAGCACGCCAGCAACTCCATGAATCCAAGTGACAGAGTGTGTAGAAGGAAGGCAGTCTCCTTGGGGTGGCACTAGCAGTGGGGGTGTGCATGGGAGGGGGACGAGGAAATTTGGAATCCAGCTGAGTCTTGCAGGAAGCCAAGAACTGGGGGCAGGCGGCTACACTCTAGTTGGGGTGGGGGGCATCAACTTTCCAGCAGCAGAAAAGGTGGCAAGGATGCAGACTGAGAAAAGCACATTCGATTTTGCAATTAAGAGATCACTTTGGAAAGAGTTGTTTCCATTGAATGATCAGGACAGAAGAGGTAGCAAGGCTATTAGGATAAGGATAAGAGACCACTACTAGGCGTGAGGGTGCAATGGCCAATGGGAACATGCACTGTATGTTCTGCCTGCCTCCTGCATGGCAGGGCTTAGGGAGCCAGCCTCTGGAAAAGAGTGACTGTCAGGCTTTGTCTGGATGGGCCCCCACTCCAGGGCAGGCACAGATCTCTTGAGTGTTTGCTGTCAGCTCTTTGGGTCAGGGTCCAAGACCTTTGGGAGGGACTTTTAAGACAGAACTGAGAATGTAGACTAAAAGTGAAATGGATGAAGTCTCTCTCCCTGAGGCTTCTAAATGAGGAGGAGGAGGGGGAGGGGGAGGAGGGGGAGGAGGGGGAACTGCTGTAAACTGCTCAACAGGGGAGCCCATCTCCCACCCAGTCACCACAGGCTGTGAACACATGGCTTGTTGGTTCTTCTTTCTGTGTTGAACACATTCTGTCATGATCTGAAGGGAACGGGGATCAGAGGTGGACAGGACCAGGTTAGGACCTTGTGAGTTTTAGAAGAATGAAAGAGCTACCAGGGATTGAACAATAGAAATTCATAAGAAGAAAAATCACTAAATTTGTTTTCTCTTTTTCGAGGCTTATTCCCTCAATTTCCTTGACTTGTCTTATTGCCATAGTAGCCAGAATTTCTAACCCAATATCAAAGTCATTATGATAAAAGCCAACCTTGCTTCGCCCTTGGTCTTATTGGGAAAACCTTTTGTTTATCCATATTATAACTAATACTACTTCTTGATCTTGGAAGGATGCTACTTAACATATTAACAAAAGGTCTAGTTATTCCTATATTTTCTAGAGCTTTAATAGAATCGAGCATTTTTATTTGCAAAAGCTTTTCCTGTATCTAGTGATATAAACACAAGATTTTTACTATTCCTGGTATTAATGGGGTCTATTGCAATTAGGTGGTATGATGAATGGAGCACCAGGTCTGGAGTCAGGAAGGCTCATCTCCGTGAGTTCAAATCTGGCCTCAGATACTGGCTGAGTGACCCTGGGCAAGTCACTTCACCCTGTTTGCCTCAATTCCTCATCTGTAAAATGAGCTGGAGAAGGAAATGACAAACCACTCCAGTATCTCTGCCAAGAAAACCCCAGATGGCATCATGGAGAGTTGGACATGACTGAACAACAATAATTGTCTTCAAAGTTTTCAAAATATTGAACCAGTCCTACATTTCTAGTAAAAATTTAACCTGGTCTTACTGTTGAGTAGAGCCACAGGCTCTATGCTAGTATTTTATTTAACATGTTTGCACCAATGCTCACTGGGGATATCAGGAGAGAGTTAGGTGAGATCCCTTCTTTGTCTGTTTTTGTGAATAATTTATGTAATATTGGAATTGTTATCTTAATGTTTGATAGAATTCTCTTATAATACATCTCTTTTTTCTCCTTTGGAAATTCATCTATGGTATATTCAATTTCTTTTCTGAATTTTTGTTATTTCTACCCTCTATTTATTGTTCCACTAATCTGGCTATTTTATATCTTTGTAAATATCCCATCCATTTCATTTAAATTGTTGGTTTTATTGGCACATAGTTGGGTAAAATAGGGTTTTTTTTTTTAATAATTCTCTTATTTCTTTTTCATGTGTGTGAATTCTGGTCATTTGGTTTTCCTCTTTTTTAAAATCCAATTAACTAATGGTTCATCTATTTTATTTTTCTTTTTAAAAAGCTTCTAATTTTATTTATAAATACAGTGGGGTTTTTGCCTTAAATTTTGTTCATCTCTTCTTTGCTTTTCAGGATTTCTATTTTAGTATTTAATTATGGATTTAAAATTTTGTTGGTTTTCGTAGGGTTTTTTTTTAGTTGCATGCTCAAATCATTGATTGGTTCATTTTCTCTTTGTTGAAATATTCAGAGATGTGAAGGTTTCCTTAAAGATTTCTTGGGAGCCAACCTGCTAGTGCCACTTAGAGATTATTAGTAGGCTGGTGGCAGAAGACGTGTGGCATTTGCATACTCCACACTGAGCCTGTAGCAATGATTTAATAATCACTTATGGATTTCTCAACTAAATGATTAATTTACAAGAAACAGTCCCTTCCCATTCCTGAATGATTTGAAAAAGTATCCAGTCAAACTAAGGGGTGCCAGTCAATTGAAGAATGAGTGACAAATCATGGTATGTTGATGTAATAGAATATTATTGAAATGTACAAAACGATGAAAGGGAGAATTTCAGAGAAAACTACTAAGACTTGTATGACCTGATGCAGAGTGAAGTGAGCAGAATAATTTATATAAGGACAACAACACGGTCAAGGAAAATGACTCAGGAAAACAATGATTCTGATCAATGTCATAACCAACTTTGATTTCAGAGGATCATTAGAATGGAAACCCCTTGAGGGCAACGGCCTCTTTTGCCTTTCTTCATATTTCTAACACTTAGCGAGGCACCTGGCGAAGAGTAGACATTTAATAAATGATTGTTGACTTGACTTTGACCAATAAGGAAGCATGCTACTGGCCTTCTGCCAGAAAGTGAACTCAAAGTGAAGAAAGAGACCTACATTTTCAGACACAGCTAATGTGGGAGTGGGTTTTGCTTGCCTGTATGTATTTGTTTTTAAAGGATTTTGGTTTTATTTGCTTTTTTTAATTTGGCGGGGTGGATGGAGGAAGAACAGGGGATAGTGATGAGATGGTTAAAAATAAAAAGCAAATAACGAGGGTAATTGCAGCATCATTTTAAATCCATATAAGAGAAGAGAAGGAAGTCTAGAAAGAAATATGCAAGAGCAGGACAACTTTGAAAGTTACATGTTGAACTCATGACACAGTTAAAAGGAAAAACAAGGTTTGTATAACAGAAGTTCATTGGTTTCTTGTACAATTCTCTTTTTCTGTTCTATTGGTGGTGGGTAGAGCTCTGATCTGGTGTCAGGAAGACCTGAGTTCAAATGTGACCTCAGACCCTTACTAGCTGTGTGACCCTGGGCAAGTCACATAACCCCAGTCAGCTTCAGTTTCCTCATTTATAAAATGGGGGACAATATATCGCATACCTTCCAAGACTGTGAGCATAAAATGAAACCATGTTTTAAAGCACTTTGAAAACTTTAAAGCTTTATGTAAATGTTAGCTATTATTATTATTTTGTATTTTGGAATTTTGTATCTGAGAAGTTCAAAATAAAATAAATAAATAAAATTAAAGCAAACTAACAAAATAAACAAAAAATATTCCATCAAATAACAAGCCTTAAGACTGGAAAGTTGCCCTATTCAGGCAATGCATGCATAGTGGAAGGAAAGCTGAGCCCTGGAGAATCAGAGCATGCCCTGCCTCAACCTACCAAGGGGCCATTCAAGGGAACAGCAAACTACCACTGGCCACAGGATCCAGGAGCAACCCCTCCAATTGTCTGTTTCTGTAAAAATAGCAACAGGCTCAACTCCCATTGCCAGCTCCTGGTGGCCCCCACATGCTGCTGCAGAGGGAACATAATGGAAGCAGGGGCTTTCTGAAGGTCCATACTCACACCATCTTACAACAGCAGCCCTTTCTCACACCATTTCTTGTAGAACAAAAGTGCGAAGTTCCATCATTGGTCAGGCTCCATTCCTTTACAACCTGACAGGGACTCCAGTTCTTTCAAACTTGGAATTTGAGCTCCTTGAGAGCAGGAACTGTTTGACTTTCATCATTGTATCTCCAGCACCCAGCCCAGTTTCTCACACATAGTAGGTCCCTGATAAATTCTGTGTTGACTCTTTGGAAATTTGTGAAAGGAATCCATTGGGATTGAGAAAGCAAAGTGACTTCGGGAAAGGTTGCCCAGCATCAAGTCCTGTGACGTTGTCTAAGGCCCCCTGGATAAAAAAGGCTCAGTGAATACCCAGGATCCCAAGGCCTACAACAGACCAAGGAGCCCCTAGGAGCTGCTTTCTAAAGTGACAAGGACCACATGACTTGCTAACTTTCCCAGTGCCAACACTCTTGTCCTTGGCATCTCAATCATGCCATCGCCTGCATTTCCTGATGCTCTCAGGTCGAAGTTAAGGAAGATGATCTCATGATGTCAGGATTAAATGCTGTCAAGGCAAATCTACAAAGAAAAGATAACTGTCAAAAGTGAGAGGAAACCACGGCAGTACTCATCACCGTTTGGGGGAGGGGGTGTCTGTTATGACAGATGATCTCAAGCAGCCCAAACCTACTTTGGCATTGTCCAATTGTCTTTCTTTAACAAGCTTTATCCAGTGCTAACAAGCTCTATTTTCTCTGCTAATGCCTGATATGATCATCTTCATGCCCAAAATAGACTAGGCTGCTGAGAATCATTTTTCATTTGAGATTTGCATTGTTTCTAGGCTTTGTGCTCCAGCACTAATTGCCCCCCAGACTCACTTCCACAAGGGCAAAGAGGACATGGAAAGTTTTGTGAAGGGAAAGATTCCTAGCCTTACTTTCTGAGGAAACCTCAGCAGTAAAAAATCTCTTATTTGATACTCACAATAATGCTATGAAGTAGGTACTGTTACTATTCCCATTTACAGTTGAGGAAACTGAGGCAGACTGAGCATCACACAGCTGGGGAATGTCTGAGGCCAAATTTGAACTCAGGCCTTCCTAATTCCAGGCCCACCTTGAAGCCTCAATAGAGTTCACCACCCCAACAAAAAGGGAATGCAGGCTTCACAGGAGAAGAATAACTGTCCAAAGCGCACCAGAGCTGGATCCTTCCATAGAACGGATGTCAAAAAGCGTTAGGAGAAAGAACTGAGCCTTTTCCACGTAGCTGTAGTTCCAAATACTCTTGACCCCTTCCACCTTTCCGGTCTTCTTATGCCTTACTCTCCACTGTGTACTCTTTGATCCAGTGACACCGGCCTCCTGGTGGTTCTCTGAATAAAATTCTTTGCCTCCCAGCTCTGAGCATTTTCTCTGGGTGTTCTCTTCCTTGTCATCTCTGCCTCCTGCCTTCCTGGCTCCCTTCATGTCCCAACAAAAATTCTACATTCTACGGGAATCCTGCTTGATCCTTCTTAATTCTGGTGCCTTCCTGCTGTTAATTGTGTCCTATTTATCTTGCACATAGCTTGTTTGTACATATTTGTTTGCTTGTTGTCTTGACCATTAGATTGAGGGTAGGAACTGTCTTTTGCCTCTTTTTGTATCCCCAGCCCTTAGCATAGTGCCTGGTGCATAGTAGGTACTTAATAAATGTTTATTAAATGATTGATTCATGTGCATGGGTGATCCTTATGTGTCTGGATCAATTGAGGAGGTGATTGTTATTAAGGGATTCCACTGAATGAAAGAAATACCACATAGAATGACAATTAAAATTGTAAGTCCCAACTGCCTATTCCACAATATTCCACTTCTTTCTTAAAGATACAGTGGCAGTATCTGTAGTTTATGTGAGAGAGCCTAATGAAATAGATGTTACATAAATATCAAGTACATTATTTGCCAACAATATTGTAAAATATAATATTCAAAGGCAAGTAGTTGAATATAGTAAAAAAAAAAATTAAGGGAGAATTAGAGAGGGAAAAGAATCAAAAGTAGAGTGCTGGAATCCAAGGAAGCACCCTTCCATTGGGAAAGGCTTGAAGAAATGTTACCATAGGGGTGTAATGAAATAGGATTTTGCCAAAGGAAATGATGAGAAAATTGCTAAGAATCCTGGAGAGATGTAGTGTGAAGTGACCTAACCATTGATATAAGGATAACAACATAGTAAAGAAAAATCATGTGGAAAGGCTTAGGAGCTCTGACAGCACAGACCACTCATGTCTCTGGGGGACCTAGGATGAAGCATGTTACCCACCTCTTGACAGAGAGGTGGATGGGCTTAACATGGAGAAAGAGACATGCTCAGCATTTGGGTTCATTTTGCTTAACTTGATTACTTGTTATATGATTTTTTTTCCCTTTCAGTGTTTAGTTGGGAGGTGGGAGGAAAGAGAGAGGTTAAGTATAGAGATGCCAACAAAACAGCCCGGGATAAATTTTTTAAAATGTACAGAAGACAACAGAAGGAAGTTTAGAATGAAGCAAAGACATGTAGGACAATTTTGAAAATAATGTGTGGGATTTACTATGACCTTTCTGTTGGTAAAGTAATAGGAAATGGGGATTCGTGATTTCATATACAATCATTCATCTTTTTATTTTCTGCTATGCATGGAAATGCTCTTTTTTGGTATTTAAGTTCAGAATGAAATTTTTAAAGTCTGATTGAATAATATTAACTGATAACCATGGGGCAAGTACACTGGTAGGGAATGTGATCTATGTATAATCTGGGGTGGGGGGAACAGCCAACAACTCCAGTCTACTTCTATAGCTCTGAAGGAGTTGTAATAGCCTTGCCCTAAGGACCCAAAATTTGCCAATTCAAGAAGGAGGTGAATAGTAGCACATACTCCATATATTTAAAAAGGTAGAAGATAATTTGCCAGGGAAAGGACTACTGATTTACAAGATCAAAAAAGGTTTCATGACTTGAGCTGAGCCCTGAAGGAAACTGAGAATTTTAAGGAAGATTGGAGGAGGTAGAACTTTCCAGGAAGTGGGAGCAAAGGCAAAGGTGAAGGTGTGGAGACAGGAGATGGAATCCCATCCGGGAAGAAGAGCAAAAATGCCAATTTGGCTGGAGCAGAGTGTCCACGGAGAGGAATTCAAACTCTCACCAGTACAATGACCCAAGACAATTCCAGACGACTCCTGACAAAACTGCTCTCCACCTCCAGAGAGAGAACTAATGGACACATTGAACTGATGTACATTGAAGCAGTTTTTTTCTCTCTTTGTTTTTTTCTTTCTGCTTTAAGCAACATGGCTGATATGGAAGTTCACATTACTTCACATGTATAATGGCATCCTATTGCTTGCCTTCTCAAGGCATGAGAGAGGGGCTACAGGTAGGGAGGGCATTAGGAATGGAATTTTTTTTTAATTTCAAAAAAGGAAGGAAGGAAGGAAGGAAGGAAGGAAGGAAGAAGGCTGGAAAGGTATATTGGGGCCAGGTTGTGAAAGGCTGGAAATGCCAAATGGAAGTGTTAATCTTGGATCCTCGCAGTAAATGAGAAGCACTGGATTTCCTAAAGAAGGAAAGTGATCTGCACTTTAGAAAAGTCACTTCGGTGATTGTGCAGAGAACGGACTGAAGTAGGAAGAGTTTTGCATCAAGACCAATTAGGAGGCTATTCCACTAGCCCCAGAAAGACACTGATGAACTAGAGTGGTGGCCAAGTGAGTGGAAAGAAGGGGACAGGTGTGAAGGATGTTGATGAAGGTAGGAATGACACTGTGACTCCTGGATGGCCTTGATGCCCTCCCCAAGACAGCGTTTGCACTTGTGCCTGGGTCATTTCTCTAATACACGTGTGCTGATCACACACTACTCAGAAACTTTCAAAACTTCCCCATTGGCTTGCAAATCAAGTACACAATTTGGTATTCTGGAATCTGATACCAGAACTAATTTGGTCCCAGCCAATGTTTCTACTCTTAATACTGGGGAGCCACGGTGGTGGAATGATAGGAAGCAACAAAGTGAACTTCCAAGGAAGAGAAGAAGGAGAAGCGAGAGGAGGAGATATAGTGGTAACTACAACTGTAAAGAAGGCTTTGTGTTTTCCTGCTACTTGTTTTAGTGTACTAAAGTGATATAATTAAAGCAACCCTCATACCAAAGGGGCTAGTCTTCCCTGAATACCCCATATACCCCACACAACCATCTGACTGTGCTAAAGACTTAGATAAGAATTTCTTGGTTCTTCAGTATCTGTGGTTGTTGAGAATGCCCAGGTTGGGACCCCTGCAGAGGTGGTTGCCAGTTCCCTCCCTATAAGGGTTGCTTTGGAGGCCAGTCTGAGAATATAACTAGTTGGTGGCAGGGGATATTTCTGTTCCCAGGGTTCTTGGGCTTACTTGCTTTTCAGTGGCAGCTAATTGAGGGTTGGTATTAATTGTATTAGGGATGGTGGGCTCTTTCTCCACAAGAGTTGTTTGCTCTTTGGATGATGACTACAGGGGCCATACTGGAAGCAGGGCTGGTGCCATGTAGGATTGCGAGGCAGTACTATACAAAGGAGAGAAAGTTGGACATGGAGTCAGGAAGACCTGAATTCAAATCCTACCTCAGACACTTAACTTATTCCCTGTTTGAACCTGGACAATTCACTTATCCTCTCAGCCTCATACTAGGTAACCTCAGAGGTCCTTCCAACTTTAAATCTATGATCCTAGATAGGAATTTGTTATGTTCCCCTCTGAAGCAGATGCTTTCTCCCTATGGTCTAGCTGGGGGGCCTGGTCTCACACTGTGGTGGCCTGAGCACACCTGGAAGTTTGAATTTGGTGCTGAAATGAATTTGTTCATTGATCAACATTGATTAAACATTGAGCAAGCACCCATCCCATTCAAAGCCTGTGCATGGGCTAGGGGGACAAAGATTTAAAAGGCAATGTTTTTGTTAAGTGAAGGTAGGAAATTCTCCATTTATTTTCATAGCTCATGTTTTGGCATGAATAGCTACTCTGCCACCCCATCACTAACCCTGGCAGCCTGGGATGCTGGGGATCAGGAGTTTATGCTCTGCTCAGGGTTCTAGAGGGAGCTTTAGAAGGTGGAACCCCTAAAGGATACCTACTAGCTTATTTCATCCCATGATTACCAATTGATATCAATTAGCCTGCCAGACTTAATTAGCTTCAAGAAAAAGTTATTTACCACATGATAGTGTTGGTACAAAACAACTTCTCCAAAGTCTGTGATACCAACATTCTGCCACCAGGACATGCCCACCTTTACTACTACTACTACTACTACTACTACTACTACTACTACTACTACTA
>NW_020946652.1:11214075-11235428 GCF_900497805.2 Vombatus ursinus | reverse complement strand
TACTACTACTACTACTACTACTACTACTACTACTACTACTACTACTACTACTACTACTACTACTACCACCACTGCCACTAGCATTTATAAAGTGGTTTAAGATTTGCAAAGTGTTTTACATACTATTTTACTTGACTCTTACAATACCCCTGCGAGGTACCTGTGGTTATTGTCCCCACAGTGGGGCTGAGAGAGTTTGGGTGATTTGCCTAGGGTCACCCATCTAGAGGCAAGATTCAAACTCAGCTCTCCCTGACTCAAGTCAAACACTCTAACCACTGTGGCACCTAGCTGCTCTGTAAGACTCCAGAGGAAAGTAGGTTCAAGCTTAGGGCATATGTGATGAAGAAGGTAACAGCTTCCAGAAGGTGCTTTCCCCTCCCCTGCAGTCCCCAAGACTTTCCTTCCATATGGTGCAGCTTCTCTGCTAGGCTCCTTGTGCAGTCCTCAATGTGCCTAGTTTGTCCTCATCTCCTGATGGAGACATTTCTGACAGCTGCACTGTCCCAGGGACACTGCCAGGAGACTAATGCAAAACTCCACATGCTATAACCCTTCAAAGCCCACAGGGACTCCTCTGATCAAGGCTGGAGGAGAATGACCCAAGGCTAAGGCACACCTCCCTCCACTTCCACTCTCCTGACCCACTCAATTCCTCTGCTGGAGTTTGTCTGCAGTCTTCTACCACTGACCTATTAGATACCATGTTCCCCAATGCCAACTCACTCACTGGATTTTCACACCGGCAGGACCTAGCCCCTCAACCAATCGCAACCCATTCCTTGCAAAGATCCCTAAATTGATGAGGGTTTTTTTATGTACTCTAAATCTTCTGATTGATTGACATGACCAATCCTTGTCCATACCTAGTGATGTCCATATCTAGTCATCGATGTCTTCTCAATGTTTCAAGTACGAAGACATCTTATTACTTTCTGTAAGTCAGGTAGGAGTAATCCTCTAAGCTGAGCCTCACTCTACCATAGCATCTGACAGGAAGAGACAGTCAAAATAAAAGGACAGAGGGCCAGCTCTGAGATAAAAGACCTGGGTCCACATTCTGCTTGGGATACAAGGGCTGTGTGGCCTTGCAAAAGTTACTTACTTTCCCAGTGTCCCAGCTACGGTTCAGGAGGAGTAGCTCATTTGGAGTCAGAGGAACTGGCTCTGCTATTAACTACTACTTGCTTGGCTTTTGGCCACTTGACTCTGTGGGCCTCAGTTTCCCCATCTGTAAAATCAGGGTGTGGTGAGGGTGTACTTGATGATCTCTGAAGTCCCTTTCAGCTCTTCATCTAGCATTCTGGGAGGGCAATGTTGGTCTGCATCTGTGAAGGGAGGCTCCCAGTGAAGCGGGGAGTGTGTATATGCGCGTATGTTTGTGGATAATTCGGGGAGGGCCTCTGTCTCAGCCAGAGACCGAACAGCTTTCTCTAGGCATGGGCAGTGAAAACAGGCTTTCCTCTTCTGTAGGTCAGTGCAGGGAAGGTGGGCAGTGACTGAAGGGTGAGGCTTGCAGCCCAAGGGAAGAAGGGCAAAGACCGATCCTGGCCTTGGAGGGAGGGCATTACAGCAACCCTGGGCTGGCCATGGGGAAGGAGGCGGAAGCAAAGTGGGTGGGAATGAGGGAGAGGCACTTGGGGGAGAGGGTGGTAAGATCACCAGCCACTCTGCTTGTTCTTGGGAAAGTCCCCTCATCTCTTCAGCATGAACTTCTTCGTCTACCAGAAGTATTTGGCAGCCACGTGGCCAGGCACGAGACGTTTGCTGCTGCCTGCTGATGCTCGCTTCTCTCTAGGTACCTGGCTAAGGCGGCCTGCGCTGGACAGCTGCTCTCTTCAGCCACAAGGTGGCGCTCGTGGCACAGGCATTCGACTGGGCTCTCAGGCGACAGCGCACAGCGCCCCCCTGCTCGCTCTGTGCCTCTGCCGCCTAGGAGCGTGGATGTGGGCTGGGCTGGAGAGTTCCAGCTTTCTCCCCCCAACCTCCTGGGGCTTGGTAGGGGTCTTATCTGGGGGAGGGCGGAGAAGAACCCGAGTTTGCAGACCCCTTTAGGGGAGGGGTCCTCCCGACGTTACCGCCCCCCCCCCACCCTTTGCTCACCTAAAAACCTGAGGGAGGAGGCGCGAGAGAACTGAGTGGGAACTGAGAGTCAGAGCTGGCGCCCCCGACCCTGCCATGGACACTCACCCACCGTGCCCCGAAAGGAGAGAGGACAGAGGCCCCTCCTCCCCCATCCCCTGCTCCCTACACGAAATGTACACCCAGACACACGAGCACACGCACTTTGGGATGAGGAGCGGGAGCACAGCCACTGATGGGCCTGAACGGAAGGCCAGAGTTGGACTGATCCGGCAGCAACAGCTGCCCCGTAGTGGTTACACCTGGGGCCAGGGGAGCACGGGAAACGGTGGGCAGCGAGGAGAGAAGAGGGGCTGGCCAATGGCACAGGAAGGTGGAGTTCGTGAACCGAGGAAGAGCGCGCGCGCGCACACACACACACACACACACACACACACACACAGAGTTGTTAAAGAATTAAAAAGAAGCAGGAGGGGTTGGGGAGGGGTGAGACTGTGGCTGATTGCGCTTTTGGCCAAAGCTGCTGGCAATTTGGCCTGGCCGACGAAAGTGCGGGTGGCTCGCTGTCCACTCATCGAGCTCCGGACCTCAGCCACGCTTTACTCGGCTTCTTTCGCGGCAGAAAGGCCCAGCCCAGCCGGGGTCCAGACCCTCAGAAGAGGCTCCGGAGGCTTGAGCCGTGAGGGTCCTGGGGCCGCTGGACCCGCTGTCCAGCCCTTGACGCATTTTACCTCCCCTAGACGCTTAGCCAGCACCAGGCAGCCTCAGTCTACACTGACGAGACCCAGGGTCGGGGTGCTGGTGGAGGAAGCACTTTGAGGAGCTCGGGCTGGGGCGTCGCTGTGGCCAGGCAAGGCGCCTGGCTCCGCTCCTTGGTCCCGGGGCTGTGCGAGTGTGGGTTCAGATGAGGGAGTTCCAGGCCAGAAGGTCGAGGGTCTTGAGACTATTGTCCAAACTTGCCCGCGTGTGCCTTTTAGTCTTGTTTCGTATTTAAAGCCAGAACATGCGGAGAGTCGTCTTTTCCTCTCCTTCCACCTTCCCTAGAGCAGTTTTTTCTTCTGGGTGGGGAGGGGTACTGTTGTGTGGAAACAATGAAGAGCACAGCTCCTTACACACAGGCGCTCGAGGGGGCACACTCAGACACCGAGCGAGCACTGGCCTAAAGTGGACAGTCCTTCTGGGAAAGGGCTCCCGCCTGCCTTGGAGAAGCTGCTAGGAATGTGCCCCATGTACCT
The DNA here is from genome assembly GCF_900497805.2 of Vombatus ursinus. Taxonomy (NCBI): domain Eukaryota; kingdom Metazoa; phylum Chordata; class Mammalia; order Diprotodontia; family Vombatidae; genus Vombatus; species Vombatus ursinus. The sequence continues at coordinate 11,232,111 of NW_020946652.1, read as the reverse complement.
TCAACTCCCAGCCTTACTTCTTGGGGCGGAGGGAGATGGAAAAAAGGAAGGGGATTCCTGAGGCTTTGAGAGCGGAGCCTAAGGCGAGATAGAGAGAGAGAAATCCCTTTTAAATCTCTCTCTCTGTCTTTCTTTCTCTCTGTCTCTCTGTCTCTATCTCTGTCTCTCTGTGTGTCTCTCTCTGTGTCTGTCTCTTTGTCTGTCTGTCTCTGTCTTTCTGTCTGTTTTTGCCTGTCTCTCTCTGTCTCTGTCTCTCTGTCTCTGTCTCTCTCTCTCTCTCTGTCTCTCTGTCTCTCTCTGTCTCTCTGGTTTTAAGAAAGGAACTGGGAGGCGGGAGGGTGATGGGTTGCGGCGGCGGCGGCAATATTCAGGGATAGTGGAGAAGATAATGGAACAACGAGGCCAGGGGCAACAGACCGAGAGCCAGGGCATTCCCAGGGTCCTCTCCTGGATTGTAGAAATGGAAGGACCCGTGGCCCAAGGATACAGTGAGGCCCCTGTGGCTCCTGGTCACGGAAGGAGGGATGGAGCAGCTTTCCTCGAGCTTGGCCCGCAGCTGGCACCGGCTCTGTTTTCCTCCACGTTTTCTCTTGGTGCAAATGGAAGGACCAGAGACCAGTGTCTTGGTTTGCTTTCTGAGAGTGCGTTTTGCAATTGACCTCCAAGACCCATGTTGAACGGTCCATGGCTTCAGAACTTCTAGGACTGTTGGAGCCCGGTGAGCCAGGGAGAGAGAAGGGGGACACGAAGCAAGAAGAGGGGGGAAAGAGGAGCGGGCGCCTGCAAAGATAGCTTCGTCAAGCCTAGCTTTGGGGTGTGGGAGTCTTCCCTGGACTTACATCCATGGACTGGGAAAGCTTAAGGAGCCGCTTATGACCCGGTGCGGCCCAGAGTGCGTGATGTGTGTGCCCTTGCGAGATGTGATCCCGTGCGGCGGTGCATGCCCTAGTGTGCATCCGCCCACAGCCCAGTGAGGGCCTCTTAGCCAGATGTGTCTCGGAGAAGGAAATGCTCCATCTAGCTTCCCCGAATTTGAAATTCCCCAATTTGACGATCCCCATTGACCAACCTCTCTTCGAGAAATGAAGAACTCTGCTTTTCTTGGCCTAACGGGCCTAGGCCTCCCCACGCCAGACCCCGAGCTTCGTCCCCACCCCTTGTCAAGGCTCCCTGCTCCCCAGGGCACTGGCGCCCTCGAATCCGGAGCGGGCCTTCCTTCAAGGTGGTGTCAATGCGAGGAAGTGCGCATATGTGTGCTTGTGTTCGAGTAAGTGTCCGAGTCTTTCTCCGTGTGTCCGAGTGTGTCTTGGTCCGGGTCAAGTGCGGGGGCAGGGAAGGAGAGAGCTCCTGCGAGATCCCCCTGGGAACCCTCCTCCATCCCATACTGCGAATCACACAGGCTCTGCCTCCCTCTCTGTCTCTCTGTCTCTCTCTCTCTCTGTCTCTCTCTCTCTATCTCTATCTCTCTCTTTCTCTCTCTCTCACAGACACACACACACACACACACACACACACACACACACCCCACACTTTTTTTTTTTTTTTAAAAAAGCCCAGCTTTGTCAAGGAGCTGAACGAGTTGGGTGAGTTCGAGTGTCGCTGCTCCCGACGGCTCTGGCCAATGGAACCCGATCCACCCCGCTGTGCGTAAGCGCTCAATTAAGGATTTAACCAAGGCTAGGCTGCGTCCCGCCAGCAGTCTGCCCGAGCCCGAGACTCGCGGGCTCCCAGTCTCCTCGCCGCCGCCGCCGCCGCCGCCGCCGCCTCTTTTCTTCTTCCTCCTCCTTTTCTTCCTCATCTTCCTCCTCCTCTTCCTCCCCCTCCTGCACTCCCGTCTCCTCCTCTGCCTCCTCCCTCTCCAGTACCCCCGCCTCCTCCTCTGCCCCCTCCTTCTCTGTCTCCTCCTCTCCCACAGCCATGTCTGCTTAGACCGAAGCAGCCCCAAGAGCGAACTCGAGCCTCCGCCCCCGCAGCCACAACCACTTGCACAGCCTGGGTGTGGGCCTCCGCCGCTGAACTATGACCGGGGTGTTTGACCGGAGGGGTCCCAGCATCCGCTCCAGTGAGTTCCCCGCTCCTTTTCAGACGGCCGCAGCCATGCATCACCCATCTCAGGAGTCGCCCACTTTGCCAGAATCCTCGGCCACAGATGCCGACTATTACAGCCCGGCGGGGGGTGCCCCGCACGGCTACTGCTCGCCCCCGGCAGCTTCCTACGGCAAGGCACCGCATCCTTACCAGTATCCCTACCACGGCGTGAGCGGGGCCGCAGCCGGGCCGCCGCCCGGCACCTACCCCGCCAAAGCGTACGCGGACTACGGCTACGCCAGTTCCTACCATCCCCAGTACAGTGGGGCTTATGGTCGGGCACAGAGCTCTTCGGGCCAGCCAGGTGAGGACCGGGCCGGGCCGGGTGGAGAGCCTTGAAACGGGCGGGGCTGGGGAGAGAACCAAGAGAGAGGTAGAAAGCGCTCAGGGGAACACGAGGCAGCCGAAGAAAGAACTGAGAGGAGAGAGGGGGTTGCGCCCCTCGAGGAAAGGGCAGCCAACAGATAAATCCGCAAGGGTCCAAGGTCTTCTGGTTGTAGGTTGCCTCTATCTGTGGTTAGACCCCCGCCTTCTGGGCTAGCCTAGCTTGGAGGGTCCCCCCTCCACAGCTGCTGGCCGGGGCTCAAGAGGTGACTTGGGCAGAAAGAATCCCAGTGCCGGCAAGTTTGAGTAAAGAAGACCGGCGTTGGGAGGGTGGAGCGGGGGAAAATGCTGCTGGGCTTGGGGCACTGAGCTCAGAGGAGAAAACCAGCTAGGCCCTGGGCCAGTCTCAGGGCAGCTGCGGGCGCCCAGCACTCTCCGCCTGCGCCCGAGGCCCGTCAGCTTCATCTGCCGAGCGAAGTCAGTTACTCGAGCGCAGGAGCTGCGAGAACGCAGTTGACTTTTTCAGTTCAGCATTTTCAGAAGCCATCTAACCATCTGTGGTGTGTGTGTGTGACTGGACGAGTAGGTAATGTTAGTATGTTCTCTCCTCTCGATCACCCCCCCCCCCCACACACACACACACCCTCCTTTCCTCCCTCCTAGGCTGGTTTCAGAGTTTGCAGGCTCGGGAGCTTGGGCGGCGGCGGCTCAGCAGTCAGAAGTGGGGGGTCTTTGTAGGGAGGTTTTTCTGATGGGCTTTGAGCTCTTCCCACCCTCAGCACATGAATAATCCTTCTAATATTAGCATCCCTTAGCTGGCAGAAGCAAACCACAGCCTTCTCTCGGCCTCCAGCACCTCCTCCCCACCAAGAGCTGTGCTGAGTGCATATACCACACACACCACACAAATACACACACACACACACTACACCACATACATGCATATGTACACACACTGCACACGCCCGTATACATGCATGCATATACACACCACACACTACATACACATACGCACACACACCACACAACACACGAGTTACTTCTCTGAAGTCTCACCAAGTTGGGAGATGAGGCCTCTGATAAAATCGTTTCTTGGGGGCTGGAGGGACTCTTGCCGTAGAGAGGGCTCTTTGTCTCTCAATCCCTTCTCCCCACCCCTCTTCTTTTTTGGCGTTTAACGCTGGGCAGATCGCAAGACGCCCTAGAGTTTTTTTGTTTTTTTTTTTTTCTCGGCCTTTCCGCATTTCCCTTTTGTTACGAAGACTCTCAATCTTCTTTGCAGCACGCCCGCTGTCTGTGGCTCCGCACGTTTGTCTGTCCTGCTTCTCCCCACCCCCTGCTTTTTGCTGCCCTTTACGCAGAGCCCAAGAGCCGGCCAGGCTTGGTTTCTTTCACTGTCTCTCTGTTTCGTTCATTAAATGAACGACAACCCCCCCCCCCTTTTTTTTGCCAAGGGCTTGTTAAGTCTATTTGTAAAAGAAACCAGACGCATCTGTGTCCTAGCCGATCTGCAGGGAGATTATGGGCCTGGGATAATCAGCCCTCTGTCTGGGGCAGCTCAGCTCAGAGGAAGGATCCCCGAGTGCTTGCTTGTGGCTCTGTGAACTTGGCAGACCTCGGCTCGCGGCCTCTGGGTCAGGGAGTGTGGGCTCCGAGGGCGGCGCGGCGGCGGCGGCAGAGTCCACACCAAGTTCTGGACCCGTCGCATACAGTGCCCGGCTCTGCTCTGTCTGTCCCCGCCATGGGAGGGGAGGGGGAGGCGAAAGTAGTCCCCAAAAGAACGCGGGGCAGGAGGTTGGCAAGGCTCATATACGCAGAGAAAGCAGCCGGGTTGAACAGACGGGGCAACAAGACAGACAGGTCGAAATCTATCTGACCTGACCTGGCCTTTCTGCCACTTAGAGAGGAGAGAGAGAATGTGGAACAAGGGAGGGAGAGTATTGTTGCGAAGAAAACCCTGGAGTCTGGGCTCCAGGGGACTTTGGCGGGGCCCTGCGGCGCCCTATTCGTTCCAATCTCTGGAAGGGGAGGCCAGGCATGCGGGCAGGAAGCTGCCTCCTTCCTCAGCGGGGCCCTAACCCGCTCTGTTTTTGACGGTTTAGACAAAGACTCTGCAGAGCCCGAGGTGAGGATGGTGAATGGCAAACCCAAGAAGGTTCGCAAACCCCGGACGATTTACTCCAGTTTTCAGCTGGCTGCCCTGCAGAGGCGGTTTCAGAAGACCCAATACCTCGCCCTGCCCGAACGCGCCGAACTGGCGGCGTCTTTGGGCCTCACGCAGACACAGGTAAAGCCAGAAGCCCGTTGGGTTCCCTAGCCGGGGATCCTGACCTGGAGCCACCGCCCTCCCTCCCGCCCCCGCCCCCCAGCCCCTACCTACGTTTAAAGCTCTGGCTTCTGAGTGTAGCAGTGACGGCCCAGGCGTTGCACTCTACCCATTTTCACTCGGCTGGCACCTCCGGGCCGCTTCTACTTCTGGCTCCCCAGGCCTTTGCAGTGAGGTGGTACGTGCTGGTAGGTGCTCATCCCAGAGCTGGCGGCCCGCCACCCCAGCTCTAAATTGATGGGTCCTCTTTTCTTGGAGCGGGGTAGGACTTGGGCAGCCGGGTGACCCGGAATCGTGCCTCGGGGTCCCGCATTGTGTGGGCAGAAACAAAGGAACCGCCCAGCGCTGGTGCTAGTCGGGCTTCCCCGGGAGCAGGAGGAGCGTGAGGGTGTTGGGGTCTTGGGGCTCATCTCGTCTCCTGACAGTGCCATTCCCTCTGCTCTCCTAGTGGAAAGGCCAAGAAAGTCTCTCGAGCCCCGAGCCGGTGGCTGGGCAGAAGCAGCTCTGTCCTTCTGCCCACGCGGCCTCTTGTCCATCTGTCCTCTTGCTGCCCTCTCCTCCTGAGAGTCTGACTCCTGCCTGCCCAGCTGTCCTGTCCGTTCTCCTCTCCTGCGGCTCTCGGGGGCCGCCAAATAGGCTCCTTGCAGCCCCTAGGCGCCTGTTTTCTCCTTTCCTCTCCCCTCTAAAGGTCATCTCGGTGACTTCCTGCAAACCGATTTTCACTCTCTCTGCCCCCTCCACCTACCACGCACACTGACATACACCTACCCACAGCCAGTGCCCACCAGGAGAAAAGAGGCCGTTTCCCCCTCTTTTGCTGCTTTGCTCCTTTTCCTACCCCTGGGACGTGGGTGGGAAGGAGAACCTCGGGAATAAGCAGGAAGGGCTGCCTGGGCCTGAAGAGAGGTTGCGAGGGATCGGGGAGCTTCTAGGTGTCTGTTCTCTAGCGTTTGCCCAAGCCGGGTAGCTGGCGCACCCGGGAAAGAAGTGGAACCCGGGTCGAGCGCCAGAAGTAACCCTGCTGAGCCAGGTGTCCTGGAGCTACCAAAGCCAGGGAGAGGAAAAAAGACCGGGAGAAAAGGAGAGAGGCAGGGAATAACAGAATCGCTCTGGTTCACGGCCCCTAGCTTTGCATGATGCGGGCTCTGGCTCGTATGAGGAAGGAGGCTCCGGGACTGGAGTGTGAGTGGGGGCAGAGGGGGAGCGTGCTGCCCTGGCTGGCCCAACCAGGACAGCGAGGGAAGGCGCGGCGGGGGTCGTTTGGTCAGAGGTCACACAGACCTCAGGCCGCTCAAATCCCCTCTCCCAGACTGTTCTCGTAATCGCTGCACTTGTTCCCCCCCCACCCAGGTTAAAATCTGGTTTCAGAACAAAAGGTCCAAGATTAAGAAGATCATGAAGAACGGGGAGATGCCGCCGGAGCACAGCCCAAGCTCCAGTGACCCCATGGCGTGTAACTCTCCCCAGTCTCCAGCTGTGTGGGAGCCTCCGGGCAGCGGGGCAGCAGCTCGCTCGCTTGGCCACCACCCTCACGGCCACCCTGCAGCTTCCAATCCGTCCCCCGCCTCAAGCTACCTGGAGAACTCGGCGTCCTGGTACCCCGGGGCCGGTTCCCTCAATTCCCACCTCCAGCCGCACGGCTCCCTACAGCATCCGCTGGCGCTCACCTCCGGGACGCTTTACTAGAGAGACAGGAGCGGGCGCAGCCCCTTGCCCTCGTGCCAGCCGCTTGCGCTCTGTCTCTGTTGCCCGGACTCCCATATTTTGCTGTTTTAGGAATATTAATGAAAGGAATGCGTGTGGGGAAGTGTTTAAAAACCAACAACCGGAGACCCAGATTCGTGTGTAAAGCTTGTGCATGTAAGTTATTGCATTTCAAAGGACCCCCTCCCCTTTTTTTATAGACGAACTTTTTGCGCATCCGTGGACACTATCAATGGTGCCTTGAAATCTATGACCTCAACTTTTCAAAAGACTTTTTTCAATGTTATTTTAACCATGTAAATAGGTGTAGATAGAGGAATTAAACTGTATATTCTGGACAAATAAAATTATTTCCACCATGAATACAGACTGTTTGGGGAGATATTCTTTCTGACTTTCCGATAATTGTCTGGAGATGCTTCACGAAACCCATCGGGGCGAATCTCTAAGAGACCTGGAAGGGCCCCTGGGAAGCGCCCGGCCGTTTGGGTCCTGGAACACGTCGATTTGTCAGGTGTATAGCACATAACTGTGTGGTGTATAGCATATAGGCTCCACTGTCTATAACGTCACTGGGACAATGGACCGTGGTTTGTATTTCTGCCACATAACACGTACAAGCAGAGACAGGGGCTTACTGGGGTTTACGGATCTGGCCACATGATACTGGCAGATCTTGTCGAGCTTAACCTCGAACTAGCTGTGCTGAAGAGAAGTTCGGAAGCTGTAATTCTCTACCCCTACCCCAACCCTAGGCCCCTCCAGTGGGGCGAGCCTCCGGAATTGGGAACTCAGCACAATGAGAGCAGCAGTGGTAGCAGTAACCAGAGCGATTAGGCAAATTACACTGGGCCCCAAGCAAGCTGAAGAGCAAAGTAAAGAATAAAAATGAGGGTCTACTTTGGCTCTGCCTGGGAAGAGGAGGAGGAATAAGATAAGAGGTCTCAAACATTTTGAGTATTTTAAGTATTTTTAATTGTTACATTACTGGTAATATTAATAACAGCACTTTGCAAGAGCTCTTTCAGACAACGGGAAAGGCAGCTGGGGCCAGTGCCCCGGTCTCTCCTGGTGTCTGTGTTAGGCCAGTTTCCCAGGTAGTGCCCAGAGGATGAAGCTGGGCATCTGAAGGGAGATGTTTGGGAGACCTTCAGTGCTAGAAGGACCTTCCTCTCCAATGATGAGAGTAGCATTTCCCCTAATTCACAGCTCTGGAGTGGCACTGGGCGACTGGACAATTGAATCAGGGCACTTCAGAGTGTCATTATTGAAGGCAGAATAATATGGGTAATGTTTAAATCTCTTTCTTTTATGACTCATTTGTTACAGGAAAGGAGGCTTGGAGCTTGTCTATCGACTTGGCAAAACAGATCCCCCAAAGCCAGAAACTAAAGCAAAGCCTGGGGTCAGTCTGGGCCCTGGCCCTGTCTCCCCCCTCACCTCTGTATCTGTCTGTCTCTCTGTTGGGCTGTGTCTGTCCGCTTGTCTGTTGTCTTTACTTGTCGTCTATCATTTTGTCCATCTTTATCTGTCTGCCTGCCTGTCGGTCTTCCTTTGTTTTTCTGTCACTAGGTCTGATCCTCGCTCTTGCACAGTCTACGGAGATGGCTCAGACATTTCCCAGTCTCTACCTGGGCCTGGCACCAGTTGTGTCCTATTTTGCCTGCTGTTTCCCTGTTAGCAAAAGAGACTTGGAGCTGTAAATTCGCCAATTCAGAGCTGGCTCTGAGGAAGCCAGCCAGTCCCTGGATGACGAGGGCTGGCAAGGGTAGCTGTCCTTGGGTGATTGTTTGGTAGGTTGGTTGATGGCTGTTGTTAGTAGTGGTTAGGATTAGAGCTTGAAAGACACCCAGCCCCCTTGGGGTTCTGGGAACTGGGAAAGCAGGGCCTGAAAGGCTGACTGCAGCCTTGATGGTGATGAGCCCAAGCGCCAAAGCCCTTACCTCCTACTTGCTCAACATTTAAGCCTTGCTGCCCCAGCCCTACCTCTCTGTGAGCTGGGCCACCTCCTGACCCAGTCTCTCTCAACTTTGCTTCCTGGCCCAACCTGGTTTAAGTAAAGGCTACCAAGACTCTCAAATTGGGGTTTGGTTCGATTTTATCCAGTTTTGTTTCATTTTGCTTTTTTTTTTTTTTTTAGTTAGTTAAGTGTATTATTAGCTGGCCTGGACGTCGGGCCTTCTAGCCGCTTAGTCGGGAGTGCAGGAAGCCTGGAGGCCCAGGCAGCACAGTAAGAAAGTGGGTTCACAGAAATCCATTCGCAAAACCTGAGAGCCAACTTCTACCTTGACTCTCAGCCGTCCGCGTTGCCCAGGGCCCATCGGGAGCAGCCCCCTCTTCGGTTCCCCGGAACCAAGTGACCCGATGACGTCCTGGACAGAGCCAAACTCGGACCTGACTCTGGGACACTCTGTGAGAGCGAGGAAGAAGGACACAGGCTGTCCCGCCCCCGCCCGCCCCCGACGATGGGGAAGGATGGAGGGAATTACTATGGTACACAGCAGGTGGAACTCCGTTTTTCTCTCCGGGCTGGCTGAGCACCTGAAGTCTGCACGGGCCCTGTTGTCTGCTACGAGTGTGCATGGGTGCGATGGTGTGGGTGGTCCCGCGTGGGACGTACAGCTCTCCAAACGTTGCACTTATTGATGTGACCAATCGCCTTCCGTTTGTGACTTTGGGCACCAGCTTTTCCAACGCCGTCCCCACCCCTGCCCTCCACACAATCAGCCCCCCCTTCTGCCTTCTATCCTTCCCTTCTACTCCTTCTTAGACTTAGGCTGAACTCCCTCTGCTCTGGGCTCTTCCGAGGCACAAAGAAAGGGGGAGGGGCAGGAGAGGGGTGCATTTCCTAGCCTAAGCTCGGGTGCTGCTGGCTGCTGCTGGGAGGGCGACCTCCGGTGACCGGGAGACAGAGCTGAGGAGCCCGCGGCTTCTCGGGAGCTGCCCAATGGCGAGGCCAGTCAGCTCCGAGCCAGGCCACCTGGGCACTTCCCTAACTTGGACTCCGGGGAAGGTTCCAAAGGGTGACTCTGCTGTTCTGGGGGTTGGTGTGGTTCCTTTGAGTTTGCTTTGCTTTGCTTTGTTTTCCTTCTCCTATTCCTGTAGCTCCCTTTCTCCCCATTTCTTTGGCACAGTCCGCGAACGGCGGACGAAAATACCCCGGCAGAAGCGCCTGCAGGGACAGTGAGACTTCTCCACGAGGACCTGGGGCCCCTGGAGTCTCCAGCAACTAGACATAAAAATAACCCGATGGCAGCAAAGCCGGCTTCCCAAAATATGGCCAGGATGTGGCTTCGCTCCCGGTCCCTGCGTCTGTGGAGTTCTGTCTCGTCCTCTCCGTCTGTCTCGTCCTCTCCGTCTGTCTCCGTCTCTGTCTCTGTGTCTTTGGCTTCCTCCTGGTTGGTCTTTCTGCGTCTGTGTTTCTTCTTTGTCTCCTTTTGTCTCTTCTCGTGTCTCTCTCGATCTTTCATTATCTCCCCTCCTCCCTTCCAGCTGGTCTGAAGGGGTTTTGGTCTCCAACGCACGCGGTGTGTGTTGAGGCTGATGGTACAATGTGAGGGGGAGAAAAAACCCAGTTACGTCGTTAGCTGCCCCTAATCTGCGGCTGCAGGGTGGGTGGGAGTCCTGGTACGGACCCCGCCGGGAGGGGGTGCAATCCCCCTGCCCAGATTCTGCTGCTCCTTCTTCAAGCCTACTGTGCAGAAAGCGTGGGGGGCGGGGCAGAAAGGTTCCCCCTCGCCTTCTCCCCTAAGCGCAGAGCCTCCTCGGTTTTCTTTCACTGAAAAGGGGGTGCGGGAAGCGGACCAGGAGCAGCAGAGCTGAGCTCCACCGAGACGATCTGGTTGGAGCAGGGTTAGTTCCGATACCCCAAATCTTGTCGAGAGGGATCGGATGAACCACCTTTTGTTCCTTCCTCCCCAGCTAGGCTGGGTTGGGCTGGACTCCTTTCGGCTTCTTTTTTCTTTCTGCTCTTTATTCTTCTTCCCTCCTCCCCCCACCCCCGCCCTCCCCACCCCTCGCCACTGCTCCCTCCGAGTGGAGACGGAGGCAGCCCAGGGAGCCGAGAAGAGCCGCATTCCTGCGGGTGCCAGGCGGCTCCAGGGCTGAGCCACAGGGCCTGAAGCACAGCCCCCCACCCCGGCCTCTGCCGCTGCCCTGGGACTCGCTCCCTCCCTCCCACCCGCCTTCATGTCGGGGCTCCCATCCACCCTGGAGAGCCATTCCCAGATTCATTCTGCTTGGCACAGACCTTGCCCCTGGGAAAAGAACCTTTATCTGATGCCACCCACCCCCTTGTCCCAGTGCTGCTTACCTTTGCCTCAGTCTCTGTCTCTCTGCCTCTCTGTTTTTGTTTGCCTGTCTCTGTTTCTGTTCTTCCGGCCCCCTGTCTCTGTCAGTTTGTCAGTCTCTCTCCCTCTTTATCTCTGTCTCACTGTGACTCTCTATTTCTGTTTCTGTCTGTCTGCATCTCTCTGTCTCTCACTCTCTCTGTGTCTCTCTCTTTCTTTGTCTCTGTTTGTCAAACTCGTCCCCCCTCCCCTACACACACACACACACACACACACACACATTCACACATCTCGTCAAACACGTTTCCAGTCTCAAACCGCAGGGCCCAATGTAGCTGCCTTTTCTTTCCCTTCCACTCTCCCCCATCCTTGCCCCAATTCCAACCCCTCCCAAAACAGCACTTCCCCCACCCCCACCCCACTTAGCCCACAGCCTCAGATGCCAGCTCAACTTCTCTGGTCCCTCTGATCCCAAGAGGTGCCCCCATGGCTCTCACAACTTCCAGCCAGCTGCTCTAAAGGTCACCCACTGAAGATGAGCCCTAACCTTCCCTTCTATGGAAAGCACCCCCTTTCCCATTTAAATCTCCTGGCCCAGGGCTTCTTGCTGTCAATATTCCAGGGTTCCAGTATCTATGCCCACCTGGACTTGTATTTTTGATAAGGGAGGGGAGTTTGTGTAGGGTGCTATGCAGTTTCCCTTCCCTACACACACAATTCTAGGCCTAGCCAAGGTCACTTGGCTTGGAGTGAAGGAAGGATCCTTAGGGTGGAATAAGGGCCCTACTGGATTGGAGAAAGTTGGGCCTGCTTCCAACCCTGACTCCCCCTCCATTCTCCAAGCCAATAACTTTCTTACCCCTACCCCTCCATGGCATAATCTGAGGGTTTTGAGGCCCTGTTAGTGGGCTACACAAAGTCTGTCTCTTGCTTCTGTCAATGGGGAAATGAGGGAGATAAGGAAAAGGAGGAAAGGAAAAAAGGAAGAGGGAGGGAGAAGAGAAGTGAAGGAGGGAGAGGCAGAGGGAGGGGGGAGGAGGAGGAAAGGTGAAGGAGATGAAGGGAAAGAGAGAGGGAGTGAGGGGGAGAGGGAGAGAGAGAAAGAAACACAGAGGGAGAGGAAAGGAGGGAGAGAGAAGGATGGAAAGGAAGAAGGGGAAGGAAGAGGGGAAGAGGGAAGAGAGAGAAAAGGAGGAGTAAGAAGAGGGAGGGAGGGGAAAGAAAAGGGAGGAGGTATGAGGGGTAGGGGGGGAGAGTGGGAGGAGTGGGAGGAAGGGAAGGGAAGGAAGAGAGAGGAGGGGGGAGGAAGAGTAAGGAAGCAAGAGGGAGAGGGACAGGGAGGTACAGGGAAGAAGGGGAGGGAGGGAATGGAAGAGGAAGACAGAGATAGGGAGAAGAAGGGGGGAGGAAAAAGGAGGAAGAGGAAGAAGGATATTTCAATCGTCCAGGAGGCCCTCCCGGGAAAGTGAAGAGCTGCTGTCCGGGCTAGGCCGGAGCAGGGTGACGAGGATGGCCACCAGCTGGCCGAGGATAGCATTGGCCGAGGCCTGGGGAGGAGTGCCGAACTGACGGTGATCTGGGCCTTTGTTCTCCAGAGCTTCTGATTTACGTCGAGCTTTGGAGGGCGGGGGAGGGGGTAGAGGGATGGGGGAGCGACTTCGAGCTCCCAGAGACAATTTTCTTCTGGTGTCCAAGCCACACCCGAAGCCCTGATTTCGCTAAAGCCCTGAAATGCGGTCCGGGTCTTTGCAGCCCCAGAGAGGCCAGCTTCCTCAGTCCCGGGCGCAGTCATCTCCAGCCTCAGTATCAGTCCTCAGCCGAGCCTCCCTCCCAGATTGCGCAGGGGCACAGTCCCTAGAATAGTAGAAGTCCCAGAAATACACCACAGGTGTGAGCTGGCAAAGGCAAAGAGTTGGCACTTGAGATCTACTTTAAATCTGCCGCCCCCGCCCCAGCTCAAAGAGACAGGTTGTAGAGGCTGCTAGGTTGGGGGGTGGGAGGGACGCGGACCACTGGGCCTTTGCTAGAAAGAGAGAGGGAGGTGCACAGGGAGAGGTGCAAATATGGCCAGCCAACTCCGAGAATGAGCTTGGGAGCTCTGCCTGAGCTAGCCCCAGGGAAGAGCTTTCCACTCCACTCGTCTCCCGCCTTAGAAGTGCTGGCTTCCCTGCCAGAATGCACGCAGTTGTTCCGGATCAGGGTGGAAGCTCGGGGAAAGAGAGGCAGACGTGGGGCTTCCCTGGTCCTTATGAAATTTGCCTCTTTGTCTCGGAAGGATGGAGGCCCTAAGCATCCGACCTCTTCCTGCGTGGATCCGTCACAGTCCACTCCCACACACTATAAGGGCCTGCCTGGATGGTTTCCAAGCAATAGTGTCCCCTCTTCTCCCACTCTGGCTCACTCGAAGCCTGAGCCCCCACACAGAGGGGGCTCTTCTAGGCCTCGTCTTGGCTTTCAGACTGGCCTAGTAGGGGGAAGGAGGGAAGAGCCCCCTCCCCTACTGGGTATCATCCTAAGCCAGGTTCAAGGCTTTCAATTTTCCTGGAGGTCAGAGCCCCAGATGGCCCTAGCTGAGCACCGCAGGGTGCTTGGCTGAGGAGCCCCCGAAGGCAGGGCGTAGGTGCAGGGCAGCCAGCCAACCCCACGGGGCTCTGTGTTCTGTTCAGATTCTACCTTAGCGACAACCTTATTTTTCTTCTCTGGCCTTTCGAGACCTAGAGGCCTGAAAACGGTGAACGAAGAAGGGGCGCGAGGAGGCGGGCAGGTTGGCAGAGTTCCTCTGATGCCCACCTGCCAACGCCACTGACAACTCCACAGAGGCCACAAAGACATTTCTGAAAAGGTCCCTGGCGCGGCGTCTGACAAATGACCAGCGAGTCTAAGGCCTGGGGTGGGCGTAGGGGAACCTTCTGCTTTGAAAGTCTCGAAGGGCTGGCGGGGGCAGAGAGGCCACTGGGAAGGCCAGAGTGACAAGCGGGACAGAGGCCATCTGAGTGTGTGGGGAGGGGCTGGGGGGTGGGGTGGGTGGAAGGGTGCTACACAGCCAGGGCTCTGCTTTCCTTCGCTTCACGAAAGGATCCTGGGAGCCCAAGAAACAAGCCGAGAGCTCGACGGTCAGGGCAGAACCCGAGGAGTCATCAGAGATTCTGAGAGTGAGTCCGGGAGCCCGGGACTAAGGCTGGCCCCTTCTCCCCCTACGTTCCTTGCTCCCTTTTGGGTTCGCTGTTTCCTTGTGGGAATCTCGCAGCCCTTTGTCCTCGCGGTTGGCCTTGCCCGCCACTGGCCCCCTCCCTTCCCCGGAGCGGGAGCGGCTCTTTCCTCAACCCCCTCCCCCATTCCGGGCCTCCCCGAGTGCCCAGGGAATGAGAAGCGCCCGGCGGCAGCCGTGAGCAGCCTCTCAGCAACCCATTTGTGGAGCAAAGCGAGGGTGTCAACACTGGCTGAATTGGCCCTACTGGACAGTTTCCCATGTACCACTCCGGAATCATTACCTCGCGGGCTGGATTAGGATGCTATTATCATAATCTGGACGTTTCCAATTATCTGTAATTTGCAAAGATGCACCAGGTCCTGATTACAGCAGTGTGTGTGTGTGTTTTTATCAAGCTAACCATCACTAAACAGTGACAGTAATAACCGCTAATTTCGCTGGCGATATAAGAGGTGCTGGGCTGTGCGAACAAGTTCACACCTGGCTGTGCTCATTCAACCGAGGATGGAGGGAGCTAGAGCTGCGCCCGGAGGAGCCGCAGCCGAGCTTGCTGGGCTCTTCAGGCCGGCTCAGCGCTAGCGACCCCGAGCCGCGGCGCTTACGCGCTGCAAGCTCTGGCCCCCGGGGTAAGTGCGCCCTTCTCGCGTCCTTCCCGCCTGCCTCAGTAGCTGCTTTGTTCCATTACCTCGGAGCCTTGGGAGGCTGGAGGGCTCGGCCTCTGGAGTCTCCAAGGCCAAAGGGCTTTCGATCTAGCTCCCAGGCCTCTCTCCCAACCTCGGCCCTGCAAGACAGAAGCTGGAGTAGTGGGGGGTGGGGGTGGGGTGGAGAATGAGATGGGGACACTGAGGGCAGGGATCGTGGAGGCAAGGAAGGCCATACCCTCTGCTCAAGATGGATACTCAGGAAACCTATACTCTCTCTCTCTCTCTCTCTCTCTCTCTCATTGTCTCTTGTCTCTTTTTTGTCTGTCTGTGTCAGTCTTCTGTCTCTATTCTCCAATTCTGTCTCTGTCTTTTTCTCTCTCTCTGTCTTTCTGCTTCTCTTCCTTCCCAACTCACCCATATATACACATTTTTTTCTTTCTCGTCATTACTGTATAAGTGATGAATGGATGGATGATATGTTTTTTGACCTCTGGTGCATGCGGGTAGTGGAGCCCTGGGAAATGCTGCTGTCTGTGACCTTGCAGGCCCTGAGTGGTAGTCTGAACTCCTAAGAAAGATATGGGTTTCTCAGTCTGGTCATGCCGAGGCTGTTGCCCTGGCCTACACTAGGTTCTGGCTGAGCTGAATGCTGTAGATGCTCCAGAGGGTCACGCCTGCAAGACTTCTGGAACTGCTTTATTCTGTCCCCTGCCTGAAAATGTCCCTGAAGGCTGGTGACCTCTGTCTGAATCCCTCTCATTGATACAGCTTGGCTTGGGTCTCCGAGCTGGCTTCGGGTACAGGGCTGTTCCTAAAAAACCTCCATTTCTTTGGCGAAGACCTGCTCTCCATGCTAGCCTGCCCCCAGCTCTTGGGGAGTTGCTTAGGGCCTGCTAGAGGGACAGAAAGAAAGCTGAAAGTTGGTCTTTTGGATGGGAGGACCTTCCTGTCAATGCCCTGCCCCAGACCACAGCAAAGGTGTCTCCCTCCAGGGTTGTGTGGAGGCTGGGAGAGCTGCTCCCGGCTGTCCATAGATGACGCTGTTTCCCGGAGCTCAAGGCCGCTCTCCTTGGCTCCAGCAGGCAGCTCTCAAAGTGAAAGAAATTGTAGAGCTGGCAAGCTCCTGGAAGCCAATGTGTCCTGCCCTTCTCTATGTGAGAGGAAGAGCTCTCCTTGGTAAATGAGCTGTGTCAAAAGACAAAGAAATGGTCAGGGACTTTGGCTAGCAGGAGGGGGAGGCCTTGCTTCCCTTCCCACACAACCTCATCAGCTTTTTAAAGAGAGACCTGCAGTTAGAGCCCTGAAGGTCCTCTCTCAACCAGCCCCAGCCGGGGCCACTGCCCCTGGGTACCAGGAAAGGTGATGCCTTCTCTTAAACATCCTGGACCTCACAGTCAAGGGCTTCCGAAGCAGTCTATTCATTCTGCGGAATTCCTGCCTAACTCATGAGGTTCAAGGAGTCCAGGGTCGGTTCAACTCTATTCTTGGGTTGAGATTGCAGACCCCTAGAAGACAGATCCCTCCCACCTCCAATCATCGCAACCCAAAGGAGCAGGAACCATGACATAAGACCTTAGGGAAGAAGAAAGGAAGGGAGGAGGAAGCAAGGAAACAAAGAAAGAAAAAAAGATTGAGGAGGAAAAGAGGAAGGCAGGGAAAGAAGGAGGGAGGGAAGGAAGGAGGGAGAAAAGGAAAGAAGAAGGAGGGAGGGAGGGAAGGAAGAAGGAAGTAAGGAAGGAGGAAGGGAGGAAGGGAGAGAGGAAAGTGGGAGGGAAGGTTTCAGAGCACCAGGTCCTCTGAGCTCCCAGGAGCTCGCTGGGGTCCGGGAGGCCAGGCGCTCACAGTGGTTTGGCACGGGTCTCCCGTTGGTTTCATGTATGGTAGCTAGCTTTCTCTTGAACGTAATTTGAATAATTCAGTAAAAGCCCACTAGCAGCTGTACTTCTGCAGCCTCTTCCATTCTTTTCAGCATTATAATTTTGGTTAATTTTCAATTTTAGGTCCTACGTCTCTGCAATTTGTGTATGAATAACAGAATAATTTCCCTCTTTTGTTTCGCCTTTCCTGTTCCTGAATCTAAATAAAGATGGCTTTTTAGTATTAAAAGTGGGGGGAAATTACAGGTAATTATCTTTGACGGTAAAAACGCTGTAATCAGCGGGCTACATGAAAAATTACTCTAATTATGGCTGCATTTAAGAGAATGGAAAAAAACCTTCTTGTGGATAAAACCCTTAAATTGTCCCCAATGTCTGCCTCAAATTGGATGGCTCTGCAGCTGGAGGCTTTGTTCCGCCGTGATCCTGGGGAGCGCACAGCCCAAAGTTTCGCAGTGGGAAGGGGGGAAAAGAAAAGAAAACAGTTTTCCTAATGGAACAATGCGAACGGTAGAAAATGACGAGACTGATCGGTTTAAAACCATTCTGAAGCCTGACTGCGCGGGGAAGTTCCTCAACAAAAAGGGAGCGGGTCTCTGGGTAAGTAGTCTTTGCTTTGTGCCTAATTATAGGGACTGTCCTTTTGCGCGGCGGCGGCGGCGGCGGCGGCAGTTGTCATTAGCCTGGGGGGAGCCTGGGAGAGAGCGAACGGCCCATTGACTCCTGATCAATGGCGCCCGGCATTCAAGGCTCAGGGTTTGCAGGCCGCCCAGGGCTGCACTAGCCATTCATTCTCGCAGTATGGGGCTGGCTGCTGGCTCTGCAGACCCAGGCCTTTACAGTGCCCTCTGCTCAGGACCCCCAAAGAGCCCCAACTCGTCCTGGTCGAACACCGCTACCCCCTTCCCAGGTCGGCTGCCTAATGGTCAAGGGGGCCCGGGGTGGTGGAGATGTACCTGAGCCAATGCGTGGCTCCCGTCTCATTTAGCTTTAAAGACGAAAAAAGCTGTTTCTGAAACAAGCCGGAAAAGGAGCGGTTGGGGGAGGGGGGAGGGGAGAAAGCAGGGACTGAGGAGGGGGACGGCCACCTCTTTGCTCCTTTCCATTTCTGTGTTAAGATACAATCATACGCCTGGAGATTGACCTAAGTATGTCTCCTGAATTTCAAAGGTAGAAACGGATGAGGGACAAGAGAAGAAAGTGAAGGAAGGAAGAAAAGGGGGGAAGGGAAGGCTAGTCACCAAGACACGATTCATTTTGAAGCAGTTCCGAGAAAGGAGAGTGGTCCCCACAATGTCCCTTCTCCAGGCGCCTGGCTTTTATAGAGAGAACTTGCATCCCTTATTAGGGAGGTCTTTTTTTTTTTTAAGTGGGGAAGAAAATAGTGTGTGGGGGCGGGGGTGGGGGAAGAAGGAAGAGAGGAGGGAGGATGGATGAGGGAAGGAGGGGGAGGAGAGAGAGAGAGAGATTGAGAGAGATATTGAGAGAGAGAGATTGAGAGAGAGAGAGATTGAGAGAGAGAGATTGAGAGAGAGAGAGACTGAGAGAGAGAGAGAGAGAGAGAGAGAGAGAG
>NW_020946652.1:11211999-11213975 GCF_900497805.2 Vombatus ursinus | reverse complement strand
GAGAGAGAGAGAGAGAGAGAGAGAGAGAGAGAGAGAGATTGAGATTGAGAGAGAGAGAGAGAGAGAGAGAGAGAGTCCTCCTCGGCATTTTGTGGCTTTTACTCCATATATGAAAGAAGACAAAAACATACAAAGTGTCTGTACAGCTAAAATTCAACAATATATACAGAAAGTTTCTCGTTCTAAGCGTCCCAACGAGCTGCTCCGTGAATGGGGGTCGTCGGCAGCCACTTCACTGACTGAGCCTTGCCAAGTCATGGGTCGGCAGGGGGTGTTGGTGCGCTATCCTCTGTCTTTCCTCCCGAGTTCAGGGCTTGGAGAAGGGGGCAGGGGATGGGGACCAGGGAAGCAAGGGCCGGGATGGACAGTAGGCTCTGTCTATCCGTGTTTCTGCTCAGCCCACTTGGAGCAAAACATGCAGCTTCCCCCTGACCGGCCCGCTCCAATGGGACCAACAGGCTCAGAGCATCTCCCTCCAGGCAGGAATAGGGGGAGGAGGGTGGGGAGAGGGAAGCCTGTCCGGAATCGGCAAAATCCACTCGCAGGAGGATCGTAAGCAGCTTCTTTCTCCTCATTCATCTGGGGTCGATTTCTAAACTCCTGAAACCAGTGAAAGCCTGGGCATGGTAGCGAAAGGCGCTCTCTCCGATGGGCTAGAAAGTCTGCAACAAGACTGCCAGCAGGCCCCATCGGGCTGCCCCAAGAGGCAGCGGAACTGACCGCGTGTGAGTCCCTGGGAACCGAGAAACCTCATGGAGATGTGTGGAGAGCAGAGGCTCTCCCCAAGGCTCCAGCCACTTCAGCTAGGCTGTTCTGTGGGGGAGACGGAGGGAGAGTGGGGGAGGGAGAAAAGCAAAGCAGAAAAACCCAACCGGCCTCCTGGTCCCCTCCTGGCCCCGCTTGCCTGGCACCGCTTGGTTTGGGGCCCCAGGGCCGGGAGCTCCCCAGCCCTGGCGAGGATGGCTCCTTTGCCAGCTCAAGGCGAGCGCCACGGGGTCACATCATCTGCGGTCTCTGCATCGTGTCTTGGTGTGGAGAAGAGTACCAGGGAGAGTAGCCCGGCATATAGCTGCTAGGGGGCATATTGACTCCCTTGGCTGAAGCAGAAACGTCCCACACGGGAGGCAGGGCCGGCGACCTCGGAGACAGAGCCGCCGAACCCGCCAGGGGCTCGCTCTCGTGCGGATTGCTGCCCTGTTTTAGCAACTTCTTGAACTTGGAGCGTTTGTTCTGAAACCAGATCTTCACCTGGAAGCAAAACACAGGAGTCAGCAAGGAGGTGAACAGGGACCGGCTTTAGCCCTCCAACCCTAGAACAGAGGCCCAGGCCTCCTCCCTCAGAGCCCACCCGTCCAAATCCAAGGTTCCAGGTCAGGCCCCAGACAAGCCTAAACAAGGTTGGGGGAGTCGCAGGCCCGGCAGACTGAGCCACTGCGCCCAAGGGCTGCAGGGCCTTCTGGGCCCAGACTCGCTCAGCTCAGCCTCCACTTCTCTCAGAGTCCCTTTCTGATCTCCCTGCACCCAAATGCGTGTGTGTGTTTGCTCACAGTGCCCAAGCCTGATGGTGAGCTCTAACAGAACTGGTCTTATCAGATCCTGTGACTCTGGGGACGAGCATTATTGAGGATATATACCGTGGGTTCAGGGTGGGTAAGAGTGTGAGTGTGTGAGCGTGCCAGGGTCTTGCTTCAGCCACAAGGTTCATCATTCATCCATCCTTCACTCACTCACTGACTTGAGGAGCCTCTGAGCATGCTGTGGTCGGGCATCCAGGAGTTACAGGACTATGCTGAGCAGAGGAGCTCAAGCCTAGACCCCCTGGGAAGCCGAGGTGGGGGTGGAACGGAGACCGGGCCTCTCTGATCCTCTGCTTCGGTGGCAGAAGTTGGTTCAAGGCCTAGAGAATGGGCCTTCCTATATACACATATATAATGTGGGTGAGTGAATGAGTGAGTGAGTGTGTGTGTGTGTGTGTG
>NW_020946652.1:11202486-11211599 GCF_900497805.2 Vombatus ursinus | reverse complement strand
CGTTGCTCTGGCCTCTCCAGCCACGTTCGCGCGGGGATCCTTGCAGATGTGAGGTCGCGGATCCCGGGCGCGGGATGCTCTCCCTCCGCCTCGCCCTCCCTGGGCCTCAGCCCCGCTCGGCCCTTCTCCGGCGCGGCGCTCTCTCCTGTGCTCTGGCCTCCGCTCGCTCGCTCGCTTCTTTCCTCTCTCCTTCTCTCTCTCTCCTTCTCTCTCCCCCCTCTCTCCCCCTCTCTCTCCCCCTCTCTCCCTTTCTCTCGCTCCCCTCGATTTTTTTTTTAATAGAAAGAGATCTAGTGAGCGGGGCCTTGTTAACTAGCGGAGAGGAGGGGGAGGGCTGGCAGAGGAGCGCAGAGGCGAGGGGGAGGGGGCCTGCGCTCCCCCGTTTCCCCCCTTGGCTTTTCGGGGGCTGGTGCCGTTTAAGGCAGAGATTTTAAGGTGGATTCTGCGAAAGTTGCGCTTCTGCTATCAGACTTCATGCAGACGCCACGAGTCGAATGGTTTGTCTCCAAAGGGCAGCGCCTTCCCATTGGTCATTCAACCCCTGACGTCACAAGCGCACGGCTTCTACTGGCGCCTGTGCCTCGGAGTTCTTAGCCTACCTTCCGCCAGCCCAGCGCCAGCAAGAGAGCGGCCCCTGGGCGCACCTTGGCGTGGGGCGCTCCGCTACCCTCCGCGGATGCTCGCATGGCGCCGCCGAGCCCCTGCGCTTCGGCCCGCGCCAGCGCCCTTAGCTCAGCCCCGCAGCCCGCGCGAAAGAAAGGACGGAACCGGGCCACTCCCTGGCCTCGCCCCTCCCCGGCCGAGGGCCTTGCTGGCTTCCTCAGCCCGCCTGCCTCGGCCCCCGCCCTCCCTCAGCCGAGAGTAGATGCTCAGCAAGACTCGGCCTCCCGGTGTCCGGGATCCCCGGGCCTTCACGTGGCTCCCATCCGCTCCTCCAAGCTATGGCCGCCTCAGACGGCCTCTCCCGCAGCCTGGGGGGCGAGGAAAGGGAGCCCCCAGAGCCCAGGGTGGCCTGGCAGCCGAGCAGGCAGAATCCTGGCTGAAGTGGACAAGTTCTGGGTTTGCAGACCATCCCCCCCCCTCCTCCGAGGGATCAAAACAAACAAACAGCAGAAATCACAAGCTCCCTCCCGTTGGGGAGAGGCCCCGGCACAGAGCCCCTCCTCGCGTCCCCAGCTCCCCGTGCAGGCCTGACGCTAATGCATTTTTTCCTATTGAAAACAGAAGCCTCTGTAATGCTTTCAAATATATGCAAATGATCCGTGTGGTTAGTGGTTTGGCAATGCTGATTACAAATGCCCTCAACTGGCTCCTTCCCTCCCATCTTCCCTTCCCGAGCCTAGGGGGGCCGAGTGGAGCCGAGGCGAGCGCCACCGTCCTGGCTCTGGCCTTGGTCTGGGCCCGGGCCCATGCCTGTCTCTTTCCCCATTGCTGTCCCTGTCGCGGCCTCCTCTGGTCTTTGCCCCAGTCGCGGTCCCCGTCTCGGCCCGTTCCTGTCCTTGCCCCTGTCGCTGCCCCAGGCCCGGCCCGGCCCGGCCCGGCCCGGTCTGTCCCCAGCCCCGTCCAGCCGAGTCTTCGCCGCGCCTCGGATCCCAATTCCGATTGATTGTATTTTATCATCAACATCGTTAATGGCAAAACTGGAGCCGCGCGCGCCACTTATTGTTTGCAGTTATTTTTACTTGGGGGAAGGAGGTAATTAGGGCTGTAATCAGGAGCCGTGATTAACTGCGGCACTTGGTTCGAATGGGAGCCGCACAATTCCGAACAATTTCCCTGTAATGATTATGGACTGGGTTTATTTTGGGAGGTGGAATAAAAGTGGATATAGCATAAATTATCCTCTAATTATACGCTGCTGTCGCCTCAATTATCCTCTTATCAAATGCTTGTCTCCCCGCCGCATTTAGTTTCAATTCTCTCCTTTTTTTTTCTATAAAAAGAACTTCATACCTTGTTATTATTAGTACATTTATTATTTGCCAAGGGATTTATAGGGGAACATCCAGGTGGTGGTAGGCGCACTCCTTCTGCAAAGATGGACGGACTCCGGGAAGAGACGAGCTGGGGAGCTCCCCACCCGCCCCGCGCCTCCGTCGCCGCCGCCGCAGCCGCAGCAGCAGCAGCAGCTGCAGCAGCAGCGGCCGGACGTCTCTAGAAGCTTGGGCTCGCTACCCTCGCTTGCTCGCTCGCTCTCCTCGTCCTCTCTCCCTCTCTCTTTCTCCTTCTCCCCTCTCCCTCTCTCTCCCCATCCAGTTCTCCCTTTGTTTCTCTCCCCCCACCCCATCTCTCTGTCTCTTTCTCTCCGTGTCTCTCATTCCTGGCACAAACCCGCTTGGGTCCAGCCGAGCTCCCCAGCTTCGAGTCCCGTGGAGGCTACCAGGTAAGCTGATAGGGAAAGCGGACGGGCGGGTTCCACCTGGCACGGCGTGTAGGTGCGGAAGTAGCCAGTGCCCCTGGGCCTCTGCTTGGGCTGGTATTGGATGTGTATAGATCTGTCGTGTGAAGGAGTGTATTTGGGATGCGTGTGTGTGTGTGTGTGTGTGTGTGTTTGTAAGGGGAGCCCGAGCTTCCAGGCCAGACTGGGCCGCACAGTACCCCGAAAGAAGACAGACCGCTCCAGGACCCCGAGGAATTCACCTGGCCCAGTGGGGCTTATGGAGTCGCTGTCTTCGGATTCTTCGCAGAGTGCCCCGGTGGCCCTCGAAGAGCAATGTGTGTGAGAGAGCCTGTGTGCGAGTGTGGGTGCCTATTCGGAGACTGCAGCCTCAAACCGGCTTCCTTCTCTTTGGAGAAACAAAGCGTCTGGAGTTCCGCCGCCGCCCTCCAGGGCCAGGAGCCAGTCCTTAGCCGAGTGGACATTGCAGTGTGGGCAAGGTTTGCCAGGTCTCTTGCTCTTTACCTCCTGGACTAGCACAGGCCGGGGGCGCCGTTTGCGTTTCTTTTTGTTTAGTAGGCTAACCTCTGGAGTCGGGTGAACTGGGGAAGGGGTGCTTAGCGGCCAGGCCTAGTGCTCTGCGAGCTCCTTCGCATTTTCTTCGTTCCTTCCTTCGTTCCTTCCTTCGTTCCTTCCTTCGTTCCTTCCTTCGTTCCTTCCTTCGTTCCTTCCTTCCTTCCTTCCTTCCTTCCTTCGTTCCTTCCTTCCTTCCTTCCTTCCTTCCTTCCTTCCTTCCTTCCTTCCTTCCTTCCTTCCTTCCTTCCTTCCTTTTCTCCTCTCTAAAACAGAGCTATGCCCATAGGATCTCCCAGGGTTTCTGGAATGGAGTTTTTTTCTTACACCCCCCCCCCCGTCCCTCCGCGCCTCCGAATTCATTCGTGAATGTAGGTCCTTGTTTGACCGCTTTGCACAAGGGTTCTGCTTTAACACGGGTAATCTGATCCACTCGCTTCAAACCTGCTGTGACTAGAACGTTCAGGGTAGCGCGAGGGCTGAGGGTGTGCATAGGGAGAGTAGGGAGAGGAGAGAAGGAGATGCACGGGGACAAAAGGATGCCAGCTTCCCCCAGAAAGTTGGCAGGTATTCCGAGGGTCTCTTACTGCACTCGACAGTGGCCAGGCCGTCTGAGCTGCACTCAGACCTGTCAGTTTCATTGCCTCAAGCCCACAAGTTGGTTCTTACACGCGGAAGGCGCTTCCCCACTGTGGTTTTTCCCCTTGGCAGGTGCAGTTTCAAAGCTTTGCCGCCTGACCTAAGCCCCCTTTTCCTCCTCCCACCCCACTCTTTTCAGAAGCAAGACTTTAGCAGGACGTGGGAGGGAGGGCAGAGACGCGAGGAAGGCTGGATAGTCACCCACACTCAGCACTGAGGATTGCGGTGAAGGCGAGGAAGCTTCGGCGGCTGTGTCAGGGGGGGATGGAACTCAACAAGCTGGCGGCCTCGGCCAGGTGCCCCTCTCCCCGCCAGGGCCTCGGGGCTCAGGCACCTGCGTTGTCTGCACTCTCGCATGCGAGCCTAACACGAGTTTGGCTTTTTCCTCCTGAGCCGTTTTGAAGCCTGCGCTGTCTCGGATCCTGCCCCTTTCTCAAGGTCCAAGTGCTCCCTGACCGCCAATGTTGCGCGAGGCCCGAAGGCTTAGAGGAACTAGCCCTATGGGCCGCCCAGCGGGCCTAGTTTCCGAAGCTTGCTAGCTGGCCTCTGGGAGGCACAACAACCGGGGCGCCGTACAGGACTGAGCTTGAGGTCCACCCTTGATTCCCCGGCTTCCCATCACCCCACACTACCCCACCTTTCCGAGTTTCATCTGCAGTCTCCAGGCCAGGATGTAGATAAAGGTTTGGCTGGACAGAAAGGGAGGAAGAGGAGGCCTCGGGCTGTCAGGATTTACGAAGTCCTCAAGGCTGGCCCGTACCTCCGAAATCACGGAGGTGTCCGGGAAATAGAAACTACCCGGCCCGAAGGCCTCCAGTCCCTGGCCAATCGCTAGGTTCCCTGGCTTGCAGGAGGCCAGGTTGCTCCTAGCTGTTCCGCCCGACGAAAGAGGGCAAGGCCCCCTGAAAGGCGGCTGGGCCAGGGAAGGCCCGATGTCCTCCAAAGACATCGGGAGATTCACTGCTGGGCAGGGAATCCCCGGGAGGTCTGGATCAGGGCGGCAGCTGGAGTTAACATCAGCACAGAAAACTGCAATGCCCGCAGGAGGTGAGAGCGAACGTTATTTTTAGAAGAAACTCTACGGACGACACCGCTGCCCTCCCCCCCCCCAGGAACTCCCACCAGCCTAATGCACTCAGGCCTGCCCCTGAGGGTCGGGGTGGGGGGAGAGGGCACTATCGGGAGACTCTAATGATATGAAAAAGATGAGAGACAATGTTTATTAGTGAGGGAGGTGGGCATTCTCCGCCCAGGCCTGGGGACCAGTTACTTTTGGGCTCTGCAGCTGTCGCTCTAGAATGTGGGTGCTGGTTAGAAGCCAGGTTGGCTTTCGAAGTTAAGCTTTCTTACTTCGTTGATTCTAATGAAATTCGATCTATATAAATCGAGTTAGATTAAAAACAAAACAAAACAAAAAACCAAACAAACAAACAAACCAAAACAAAACAAAACAAAACACAGTTTGGGGTTGATTTGCTTCATAATGCCAGGCCTATCAGTGGGGCCAGGTGGGCTGGGGGTGCTGATTCTGCCAGTCTCCAATCTAGGCCAGGGCTCTGTGCATACATACTCTCAGTTTCCATGTGGATATGGATGAATGTGGGCATTGGACCACGGCATACACGTGCCATCTCAAATGGGCGTCAGGAGACCTTGTGTCCCGGGCTATGCAGCCTGGAACAGCCAATGGGGGGTTAGAGGGATAGCATGGAGGCTGTGGCTCCAGCTTTGACCGAAAGACCTGCATTAAATTGGCATCTTTTTGCTCTAGTGTTGGTGAACAAGCTTCCACAAAATTTCTGTGTTCCCCTTTCGACAGGGATAGCACAGGGTTCTTTTTCTTTTTCTTTTTTTCTTTTTTCTTTTTTTTTTTTTTTGGAGGGGGTGGTGGTGGTGGAATGGAGGCCTTGGAGAGTCAAGTGACGTCCCCAGCTATCCCTTCCAAAGGTGATCCTCAGCTTAGCCCAGCCCAGCTCTGAGACAGCTGCAGGCTCTGGGTGAACTTTGGAGCTCTTGGGGTCCCCTCTAGCCGGCATCCACAAGCATCTAGTTTTGTTTTTGTTTTCTTCGTCTAGGTTTCTTTCTTTCTTTTTTTTTTTAAATCCTGGTTTGCCGGAAGGTTCCAGGAGTGATATCCCCAGACATCACTAGACTATCACGGAGGCTGACCTTGGCTTCCCAGCCTGGAGTTTTGGTGGAGGTTTTTCACCCCAGGAGGCCTAGAAAGAAGGTTACTGCTGGGAGTCCAGCATCCTGGTTTATTTGGGAGGGAGTCTTCAGGGGCCTTTCTTCCCACTCCTCTGGGCCCCAGGTAACAGAGGGGTCTGCTTTTCTTGGATGAGAATTAATTCCCCAGTAAAATCAAGTGAGGAACACAGACCAATCTTCCTGCTCTGGCGGCAGTTTCGGCTTCTTGTAGTGGTTGTTGTTTTCAGGGGCATGCTCTTCTCCCTTCCCCCATCGTCTGCACCCACCACCCTCCCCAGAATTCACCCCCAAACCTAAGGGCACTGGCGAGGCCTTTCAGACCTTTCCTAGCCCCGGCTGCAGGAGCTCAGGGCCTGGGCTGTCTGCACTCGGGAACTTGGGTCCGTAAGTGTGGGGACCTGGTGGGACTAGAAGGGGCGAGGGGTGAAGGAGAGCCCCCCCGCTTTCATCCAAAAGGCTCGTGCAGCCCTTTCTCTCTGGCCACGGGAGGATGGTGGAAGGACCAGACAGACAGTAACAGGAAGTGGCCACTTACGTTCAGGCTGCAATAAGAAGTCAGCAGGACAAGTCCAGAGTCTTACTGAATGCCTTGGAGAGCAATCTGCTCAGCTTGGGTTCTTCAGTAGCGCCAAGGCCGAAGCCACTGTGGCAACAACAAAGGCTCCCTGCTCCTCCCTGGACTCACTCGTCTTTAGGGCCCCAAACCTGTCAGGGAGGAATTGCAGCTCTAGCAGGGCTGAACCCTGGACTCCACTTGTGCTTCTTGGTCCCATCAGAACAATGAGGAAGACCCAGCTTTCCCTGGCTTGATCTTCCGCAGAAATACCTCGGAGAGGAAGGGGATGTTTTTGCCCAAGCGCGTGCCTCACTTGGGCCACACGCATCTCTCCAGATTCATGGGCATGCGTCTCCTCACGAGTTTGAGGTCATTTTTCCTTCTGTTTTGACCAAACTTCCAGCGCCACTCCATTTCCCTTCTCTGTCACCCTTCTGGTCCTAGGGTTTCGGTAGTAGGGAAAGAAGGGGTTCCAAAGTTATATCCAATGGACAAAAAGGTACCTGAGCCTTCTCAGTTCGGTGATTCTGAGGCTCCCCCATCTTTCCCTTTGCGAAGGCCGCCTGGTGCAGGGTTGGAGGGAAGCCTCCCAATGTCCTGCAAACCTCCTAGAGCCTTGCGGCCTGGTATCTATCCCGGGGCTTTCATTTACCAGAAGTTTCGAGCTGCATCCGGGCTAAGAAAGAGACGTTTCTAGTGGGACAAACAAAAGTTCTGTGGAGAAAAGAGGCCCCGATGGAGGAGGAAGAGGCGAGAGGGTGATGGGTAGGAAGAAAGTTTGGAAGGGGAAGGGAGACAGAGAGAGAGAGAGAGAGAGAGAGAGAGAAGAAGAAGAAGAAGAAGAAGAAGAAGAAGAAGAAGAAGAAGAAGAAGAAGAAAGAAGAAGAAGAAGAGAGGAGAGAGGAGAGAAACCGGCAGGACAGACGGTACAGCTGCTACGGTGGACAGACCTCGCCTTCACCTTTACTCCGGGAGGCGCTGTTAGTTGTCAAGACCTGCGCGAGCACTGAGGCGTCATTGCTAATGAGCTCAACAGCCCGAGCCGGACGCCCCTAACTAGCCAGGCCCTGGAAGGCCCGAGACCCAGGGGATCTAGCTGAAGTCTATGCTCATCGCCTTTCTCCGGGCCTTCCCCAGGCCTCCCTCAGTGCTCTCAGGCTTCTCTCAGTTCGGAGGCCCCTCCCCAATCCCCCTCCCCGGCGCTCCCCCCTTTCCTTCGCTCCCTGGCTGCCCCTCCACCTGTTTGTCCCACCAGCCCCGCCAGCACTGACCACATCAAGGAGGAGGCGCGTGCCATGTGGCTGAGCAAGCAGCGGGATGAGAACCATAAGTCTTACATACATGTGTATTCATGATCTCGCATACCATTATTGTATTCACACACCCAGACATACAAGATGTATTCATGTGTGTATATTATACAAGACAGACAGACAGCAGCACAGGGAAAGAAACAGCGAGAGCCAGAATCCGAGAGTCAGAGACAGAATCAGAGATTTGGAGAGAGAAAGCCAGTGAGCGAGCTAGGGAGGGAGCGCGCTCTCCTCTGCCCCCTCCTCTCCCTTCTCCTCTCTTCTCGGCCCCGAAGATGCAGGGATGGAAGGCATGCAGGCCCCAATAATCCCTTTCCGAAGGCAGAGCCTTCCGAGAGCCAGCCACTGCCTTGCATAGATTTGTAGGGAAGCCCTCGCTCTAATTAAAACCGTACAACCAGATTAATTCAGTGTGTTGCTCGTCAGTGTTTTTAATAGTAACAATCCGCTTCACAATTGAATTAGGGGCGAAGACTAAGTCGGTGGCGTTAGCCAGGAATCCCGTGGCTGGGCCAGCTGAGGGGCTGAGCCACGCCCTTAGGAAGGACGCTGGAAGATTCGGATCAGAATTGTAGACCGAGGCAGGAGGGCCAGGGAAGAACCGCCGCGTTGCAGGCATGCCCAACTGGCTGCTCTTGTGGCTGCCTTAGGCTCACCGGTGGGGGCGGGGGGCGGGGGGCGGGTGCCTCCAGACTCCGCGTTCTCCCCTCATGCCTCAAACTCAGTGCTGTGGACAGTCTGGGGTAGGCAAGGAACAGAAGAAGATGAGGGAGAGGAGAAGGCGGGGGATCAGGGACTCAGATCTCGAAACAATTTCCCGCTGTTGTGTGTTCCTTTTGCTGGCGGCCTGTCTGGAGGGTCCATGGGGTGACAGGCACGGAGACAGCTAGACAGCAGACAGGCGAGGGGAAAGGTGTGCGCCCTAACCTGGCCCACACGTCCACTTTCCTCTGCCCACCCTCCTCCGCCCCCCTCCCCTTTGGAAAGCGTTGCCCACTTGGAGATCAATCTTTCCAGGTGACTGTTAGAGCGCCTGTCTCCAGGGGGCTGGACCTGGGTTGCCCGTCCGCTCCCCTCCTCCACCTCTAACCCGCCACCACCCCCCCGGCACTCCTTCTCTGGAGTCCAAGGTGGGCAAGGGTGGGGAGGCGATCGTTTTCTCCTGGACCTATTTCCAGTGGGGCCCCTGAACCGGACCGGGCTCACATGGCACCAGACTGGCAGCAAGCATTCACAGCCAGAGAAAGGGCAACTCGTAGAGATCTCATTGACTGGACACCGTGACTCGCCGAAGAGCGTTAAGGCGCTCGCGGTCGGGTCGGAGCCTTTTGCAGCCTAGGAGTCTGAGGTCACAGAAATAACCCGACTGCTTGTTACCAGGTCCCTCCTCCTTTTCTTCGTTCCTTCCTTCCTTCCTTCCTTCCTTCCTTCCTTCC
This sequence comes from Vombatus ursinus, assembly GCF_900497805.2. Classification (NCBI taxonomy): domain Eukaryota; kingdom Metazoa; phylum Chordata; class Mammalia; order Diprotodontia; family Vombatidae; genus Vombatus; species Vombatus ursinus. Next base: position 11,202,497 of record NW_020946652.1, on the reverse strand, counting down.
TTCCTTCCCTC
>NW_020946652.1:11193576-11202476 GCF_900497805.2 Vombatus ursinus | reverse complement strand
CTTTCTTTCTTTCTTTCTTCCTTCCTTCCTTCCTTCCCTCTTTCCTTCCTTCCTTCTTCCTTTCCTTCCCTCTCTAGTTCGCCATCTTTTACCTTTGTACTATAAGCAGCTCAGCTCGTCTTAACCTCTATGCTAAATAAATGGCCAAGAAGAGAAATGAAAAGACTAGAAATGGAAAGGGGGGGGAGGAGGAGGAGGAGGAGATGCGAGGAGAAAACAGAAGCCAGCACACTTGTGCTGGATCAGAGGAGTTTCACCAGCTTGAGGCCAGAGCAGACAGGCCTGACTGGGGCCAGGTAGCCAGACTCAGACCGCGTCAGCCCCTTCCTTTTCTCTCTTGGGTTTGGGGGGCACACGTCGGTCCTCTGCCCTAGGAGGGAAAGGCGCTGCTCCCTGCAAAGGCAGATGAAGGATTTTGCCCCTTGTCTCCCTCGGCACAGAAAACCAGGAGGCTGCTCTCCCTTTCAGGGAAGGTTGTCTGGTAAAATAATTCCTGTCCTCCTTCCCAGGTCGCACCAGTCCCAGTTGTCAGGAAAATATTAGAAGGGCGCTCCTTGTCTCGGTATTCCCTCAGGGTCCTCTCCTCCCAGGGGCACACATTGGGTCTTTGGGGTATCCGGGCGAAAGTCTGCGGGAGTCTCAGAATTTGTCCGGAATAAGAAAGGAGCCGTGATCCCACGAAGTCCAGGGCATTGAAATCTGGGATGCCCATGGCAGAGTAAAGGGAGACAGGAGGGAACTCGGGCCTGGGCACTTCTTCCTCCCTCAGCTCGCTCGGTGCATTATCTCGGGGACTGACTCTGCCAGCAAAGGGAGGCTCTGGGGACCTTTGAAGAACTTGCACTCACTCGGCTGAGCCTGACAGGCAGGCTTCCAGCAGGGCTTGGGCCTCCATAGTCGCTGTCAGGACCACCCAGCCCCTAGCCTCTCCTTTCCTAAGGTCCCAAGGACCAAGCAAGCATCCATCTGTCTCGATCTCGGCCTCAGACGCTTTCTCTGACTCTGTGTCTATGAGTCTGGGTCTGTCTCTCTCTGCCGGTCTGTTTGTCCCTCAATTGTCTGTAACACACACACACACACACACAAACACAAACACTCTTTCTCTCCTCTCCACCCCTTTGCACCCCTGTCCCTTCTGGCTAGAGAAACAAAAGCAAAGGGGCATTTGGGCGATGCTCTGAGATTTCTCCTCCTCAAGAGACCAAAGAGGGCGAAGTCAAATCCCTGCTGGCCTGAGCAGGGAGGCAATCGGAAGCAAATCAGTTTCCTTGACGAACTTGTCTTTTGGTGAACAGTATCCTTTCCCTCTTGGGTCTTTAGCTCTAGCGACCTGTTTCTTACTTTCCCAGAACCAAATTTCAGCTGCCACTGAGAGTTCTGAGCCAGGCCACCCCCTCCCCAAAGTAGAGTTTTGTGGTAAATGGGGAAACGGTGGCAATTCTACTTTCAGAGTAAGGTTCCCCCATCCCCCTCCGCCAAGGCAAGCTCTCTCCAGCTCTCAGGGGAGGGGCAGCCTCTGCCTCAGTCTGCTGTGGCTCCCTCTATCTCAGCCTTCGAGCCAGAAGACGAGAGCGCAATGGAGCCCAGGCAGAGGTTTGAGGTCGGGCCAAGGCCCTAGGGGCTGCCCCCGCCATGGGTCAGGTCAGTTCCTCCAGTCCAAGGCTGGATACTGCCAGGGTTTCGGAAAAATGGTCATCCGGGAAGAACATAGAGAGTCCAAAAGGAAACGAGAAGGAGGTGGGGAGAGGGCACAGTGGGAAACAGGCCTACGACTCGATTCTTCCCTAGACGTCTGTCTTTGAGGTTCCTAACTCATTCAATATTCAGTTATCCAAGTTCTCTGGTCAGCCTTTCTGGGGCAGTCAGGAGGGTCTGCATAAGTCAGGAAAGAATGGAACCCTCCCACACACATACCCCATACACCCCACCACATGCCACCTACAAGGAACTCAGCAGCCCCAGAACGCGGGTGCAGCTGTTGGCCCAAGTCTCCTTTGGTCCGTGGGCAGAGGGATGGTAGCTTAGACTCATTCCTTCTGGGAAGCTCGCCGGTATATTTATAGAAGCCTCTGTAGAGGTTCGACAGACCCTTCTGCTTTGGCTGGATGCCCCACCCCGCCCACCTCCCTGCTCTTCCTCATTCCCTCTAAATCCCACCCTCTGCCTCAGTTCGTCCCTCAGCAGTGATCTGTGCCCTCGCCAAGGCCAAGAAAGACCACCACCACCTCCTCCCTGATGGGCAAATGTTTCTCCAGCCTTTGTTCACCTGCAGGGGTGTCTCCTCTAGACTTGGGAGCCCAAAGAAATGGGGGGCCTGTTCTTCAACAGCGTGGCAGGGCCAGGAACTGGTGCACCTAGGCCTGCGTGGGGATGGGGAGCGGGATTCCTCCACCCTCAGCGCCCCCTGCTCTGTGTTTGTCCGAGGTCTATGGTTTTGACTTTGGCCCAGCACCCATTTCTTGACTTCCCTGGGCCGAGGGTTTCAGTCAAAGCTGGTTTCCACAAATCTTATGGTCCTGAGGGTCCTGCAGTGTTTTAGAAGGAGGGGATTTTGAATTCCCTGCCCCCAACCCCAATCGGAGACCCAATAACCCAAGACTGAAAGACCCTCTTTCAGGCCTTGGTGGCAGTGTTGGGGGCGGGGCGGGAAACTGCAGTGAAATTCCTCATGGGCACAGACTAGGCTGGGAATGCTTGACTTACCTGTCATTAATACTAGCATCAATTAGATCAGGGGGACAGGAGAGTGAGCTTCTTTCTTCAAGTGTCCTGTTTTCCCAAACTTCCTCTCTTGTAGATCTAGTTTTTCTTTTCATAGTCAAACTAGCAGAACTTGGGGTGGGGCACAGGGAGGACCAGATATCCCCCACCACTCCAGCCATTTTAGATTGGTGGAACTTCTCGGGCTGAGCTTGGGTGGGGTAATAGAGCTGGAATGGACCTTGAGCTCTGCCAGCCCCACTCCCCCTACAACACAACTCTTACATTCAGAAGAACGGGAAAGGATTAAGGTTTGCAGGGCTCCACAGCTAGTAAATGACAGAGACGGGCTTTGAACCCAGTCTTGTCTACTGATCCGGGTTCTTGGCAAGGCAGCAAGTTGTCTCACATAGGGCCCAGTATAAAAATGAGACTGGAGATCGTGTCTAAGGTCTCAGATTTCCAGAGGAAGGATCTGTTTCTTATTTCCTACAATGGGATGTTATTTTCTGAAAATCCAATCTGTTGTTACTTCACATGTATCCCTATTTCAGGGAGGTACAAAGGGACCCCCCCCCAACCTCCTGACTTCTCAGAGGCTCACAGAGCAGTCCAGGAAAGCAGCTTGGGGTGAACCCAGGCATGCTGACCTCAGGAGTGCTCTTGGAAACCAGGTCTCCTTGGGCCCCTCCAATTACTGGGGCAAGGAGGGCTGCTTGTGACTTTTCCCTTATCGCCCCACCTACCCACCCAATATACACTGGTTGCTTTCCTGTTCAGGAAATCCAAAGGAAGCCATGGTCACAGTAGAGCTTATATGGGTCTGTTTACTCACACCAGGAACCATTTTTCTCCCCTCTCAAAACCACGGTAAATCACATGAAGGCCAGGCCTGGGTTCAGCCTTAGTGGCCTGCTAGCTCTTTACCATATAGTACCTTCAATTCCTATTTTAGGGCCTTTGCACTGGCCTCTTTTGGAGGCTCTTGGGCTGTCCCAAAGCCACCAAGGACAGCTCAGCTCAGGTGCCATCTCCTTCCAAGAGAGGTCCTTCCTGCCACCACCACCCCAGCTGACAGTGGGCACTGCCTTCCTTTGCTTTCTCTGGATCTATAGTGCCTCCTCTCCCCCTGTCCCCCAAACTGAGCTCTTTGAGGACAGCCACTTTCTTTCTTTTCCCTTTTGTCTTTGAATCCCTGGAGTCAAGGAATGTGCCTGGAACAGAGTAGGCACTTCACAAAAGCTCCCTGATTGCAATGGACATTGGAACTCTGCTACCACAGTTTCCCTTCTTGATGAATTCTGGAAGTTGTAGCTTTGCAAAGAAAGGCCTCTGGTCCTTCCCTATGGATGTCTGTTTATTCAACACATTCCTATTTCCTGCAAAAATCCTCTTTGGTGGGGTTGGAAGCTAACTTTGATCTAGAATTGTCTTTTAACTGAGAGGATTGGAAGGGCAGGTGTGTAAAGGAAGGAGAGCTGCCAGTGTATGGGTAGTGCATTGCTGGAGGTGAGCTGAATGCATGGCCCTGGCCCTGCTGGAGGCCACTAATTCAGGTGCTGGCTTTCACCCAGTCTTGGGTGTGGGTGTTGGTGTGGGGGGGGAGTGAGCATTGCAAATCACCCAGGCCTGTTTTTGGGGCCTGGCTTCCTCACTTTGAAGTCACCTTCAATGTGCGTGTGGGGCTGGGGGAGTGGGGTGGGAAGGCAAGGGCTGGACCTAAGACTCACTGTTGAATTTCTGCCTACAGTAAGAGATTTGTCCTACGCAGTTGTGCTAGTTTGGCCCCAGCAAGGCTATAGGGAGCTCCCCAATGGCTCTTTAGGACAGCTCTTCCTTTCTTTGCCTGCCAACTCTACAGTCCTGCCCCCATCCCTAACTTCCTGCACCCAAATTTGGCCCTAGAGTGACACAGATCCAGGCTTTCTCCTAGCCCTTGGAGCCCTGACCTTCTCCCATTCTACCCCAGGTGTCCTCATTCAAAGGTCAGCCTTCTTTCTGTAATTTTCTTTTCCCTCTTTCCCTGGTCCTTCCCTTTATTTCTTTTTTTTTTCCTCCTTTTTTTTTTCCTTTTTGCTAAGCAATCAGGATTAAGTGACTTGCCCAGGGTCACACAGCTAGTAAGTGTCAAGTGTTTGGTCTGAGGCTGGATTTGAACTCAGGTCCTCCTGACTCCAAGGCCGGAGCTCTATCCACTGCCACCTAGCTGCCCCTCCTCCCTTTATTTCCGAAGGAGAAAGTTTCTGATGGCTGTTCCCTACCAGCTCCAACTTTAGGCCAGTTCCAGCAATGGGCAACAGCAGACCTGGGGGAGCCCAGTCAGGAAGGCACAAAAGTTCCTAGAACTTCAGCCTGGAGACTCCTGGAGAGGGCCCAGAGAAAGGGAGGCCTCTGGGCCTCTGGGGGCCCGTGGGTGTGGGAGCTGGACTCTTAGGCAGAGGCCTTGGCCCCTTGGACCTCCGGGATGGAAACTAACTCCACCACAGAACACATATGCACACACACACACACACACACACACCCCAGTGCACCCACAGGGTACCCAGCTTTCCTCTTACTTTCTCCCTGCTACTTCCCAGTTCGGCAGTTGAAACCAGAAGACTGGTGTGCTAGGGCATCCCTCTGTCCCTCCCACCCTGGCCGACGAGAGCCAGGGCATCTCCTTGCCCTGACTCCGCATCCCCACCCCCAAACCTGTGTCCCAACTTCCAAGCTTGGTTTTGATTTGTAGGGAAGCAAACAAAGATATTTGCCATGTTCCCAGCAGCCCCGTGTTTCCCAAAGGGGCCCATTGTGCACTAGGCTGGGCACACCGCCCCCCCCCAGCCCCAGGCCTCCCTCCTCCGCCCTGCCCCCCCCCCACCGTTTCCCCCTCCCAGGCACCCCCTCTAGAAGAGGCATCATTAGCCCTGACAGCAGCGGCTCAGGGCTGAGCAGCGGATTTTGTAAAGGGATGACAGACAGGAAGGCCAGCAATCACGGCGCGCTCCTCCGGCTGCAGATTTTTTTTTCTTTTTTATCAGAATGTTCTGTTCGATGCCATTTATCCTTGATGATAGAAAATTGTGTTGTTGCCAGGACGCGGCCGCCGCTGAAATAGGGGGCAGGAGCCCGGCTCCATTTTCCGGCTTGAAAGCTATTCAAATGGATTTGCAGAGAGGGGGAGAAGCTGGCAATAAAGAAATGAGAGGAAACCGGGCTCCAGTCCTCCCCCTTCTTCTTTCCCTCTTTCCTTCCCTTCTCCCTTCTTTCTCTCCTTCCCTCCTGCTTTCATTCTTTCTTTGCCTTTCCCTTCCTTCTCTCTCTCTCTCTCTCTCTCTCTCTCTCTCTCTTTCTTTGTTTCTTTGTTTCTTTCTTTCCTCTCTTCTCTTTTCTTTTCTCCTGTTTCCCGGGGTAGGGAAGGTTGTGAGGCGAGGGGAGATTTATTTCGATGCTCAACAATTGAGGAGTGCGTCTCCCCATCTTGGTTCCTGGCGCACAAAGACAGATTGTTGGTGTGCGGGCACACACATGCACACACAAACACACACAGCACACACAGAGATAACACTGGGGCACAGCCCCAGAAATCTAGGGCTCCCACAAGGCGCTTCCAGGGATGGGGGTCTCTTCTTCTTAGACTCCGGGAGAAGAGCCGTGCTGAGCTGAGTTTGGCCCCAGAATGAGCCTACTGTGTTTGGAAAGAGCCGGGAGAGGAAGCTTTAATCTGGGGCTTTCCTATCCTAGGCAATAGTGTTGGCTGGTGTCTACAAAGCTGGTCAAAGTCCGGTGGCCCTTTGAGCCCCTGTGGCAGCTTTCGATCTGGTAATTTTGCCTATGGCCCTCCCAGTTCGCCCGGGTCAGGTGGCTGCCGCCGGAAGGAGCAGGGTTACAAAGCGAGTCCACTCCTGTTGCTGGCTCCGTGTCGTCCCTCAAACAGCCTCCTCGGGGGGCTACACTGGCCAAGGCCAAGGAATGGGCACTGTCTTAGTCTTACCCCCCATCATTAGGGTCCTGGCATTTCGAGGCCCAGTTCCTGTACTCCACACTGAGCAGCTTTGGAAAACGGCTCACGGACTGGGGCTGGGGGAGCACCTCTCGCCAAGGTCAGAGGAGGGGGCTCTCCAGGCATCTGGTCCTGATCTGTTCTGGCCCTTCGAAGGCAGAAACCACGACTTTCACCTGATGGCCCTGTTACTGAGAACTAAGCTGACGCGGACCAGATAGGAGATGCACGCCTCTCCTCCCTCCTCCTCCCTCCCCCCATGTACCCCGCCAGACGGACACACCAACACTCACTACCTGCAACTCGTCTCTCACGGCTCTGAAGAATTGGGATGATTTCTGCACAGGCTAAGACTATGGGGTCTGGGGGCGGAGGGGGTGGGGAGGGAAGAAAAGGTGGGTGCAGAGCAGAGGGCTGGCAACAGCTAAGAGACATTTGGTGGGTGACCCCTGAATCCTTCCCCCATACACGCAGGACAGCCTAGAGGCGAGCTTGGCAGCCTGGATTCCCAGGTCGCTGCCGGTTCTACCCTTTTGACTTTCTGCAGGGACCAGATTGCCGGGGAAGGGGCAGGGGCTTGTGTATGCAGACAGTGAGTTGGATAGGCAGACAACCCAGGCCACTGAGCAACCCAACTCACTCCTCATTTTGTTCGGAGACCAGAGGCTAGTCTGACTCTGGACCATCTAGACCTGCCCATTTCCCTAATTCCCCAGGCTTCCCTGCGAGTCTGGGGAAGAGGAATTTATGGCCCCACAGGAACATTGACTTTTGGCTCTGCCAACCAGGCTGTGAGGGGAGATGCACTGGCAGATCTGGCCTTGGAAAGTGTATGGGTAGGGGGCTAAGCCTCCCACGACTGGGCCTCATTCCTTCCAGAAACCTCTCCATAACTTAATTCTGCCTTCCTCTTCCGCTTCCTGAAGCCTTCCCCCTCCCCGACCCCAGCCTGGGAGGGGGAGGGTCCAGAAAAAGACCTTCTTATTAGGAGCCAGTTCAATGCCCTGTGGAAAGGGGAGGGGAGCCCAGAGTCTAGGGTGGCTAGAGGGGAGGGTGGTAGGAGTGTGTGAGTCTCAATGTGTGGAGAGGAGGGAGGAGAAAGACCTGTTCTGTGTGAAATGTAGGTGGCTATGCTTTATGCTGATGGGGTTAGGTGGGGAAAGGTGATGGGGTGTGTGTGTGGGGGGGGGCCTGCGCAAGGGAGGGAGTGTTAGCTGACTTCTAGGGCCAGGCTCAACCTTTGGACCTTGTAAGGGACCCAGAAGTCCTCCACAAGAATGACTAGCTGTAGCTCCTTGTCAGAGCTGGGGTTAGCAAACACTTGACAGGCTTTAGGGACCTTTTTATGTAGTGGTACAACCTTTCCTCTAATCCCCAGGCACAAAACCCCAGGCCAAAGGCCCAAGTACAGACATCACCCACCCCCCCACCCCACCCCCCACACACAGGGCCTCCAGGCCTAAACTACAATCAGTAGTCATTCAGGAGATGGCAGGGGATAAGAATCAATGCCTCTCCACCCCCACCCCCAAGATAAAGACTATGTGCCTCAGAATAAATAGAGAAACTCCTGAGTTCTGTATCCAGGCCCCTCTCTCCACCATAGACTTCACCCACAGGGACTCATATGTTGTCCCATTTGCCTGATTTGGCTCTGGCTTTTCCAGGTGCCTGTGGCCAGAGGTAGGAGGCTTAGCAACTTGGACAGAATCTCAGGACCTCAGGGAGGTCCCTAACCCTAACCCTAACCTCAGGCAGACACATATTTCTGTGTAAATCTCTTTCCTCCAGACCCCTTCATAGATACCAGGTCTTGCAATGCTAGGAGGTAAAGTGGACACTCCCTGTGTCATCCCTTGGGAACCTGTTTGCTTTTTGGAGCTTCTGGGGCTCTCCTCAGCTTCCAGCCTTGACTTTACCCCCTAGGAATCTGATTGCCTGGAAAGGTCAAGCATCTCTCCCTCCCTTCCCCACTTCTTGTGCCCTTGAAGCCTATCTGAGGGAATACTACACGTGAATCTGCTCAGGGAATCGGAGACTGGAAGGCTCCAGGGCCCACCTGGCCAAATTCCAACTGAACTAGGGAGGGAGAGAAGGTGGTGTGTTAGAGAGCCTGAGAAAGCTGGAGGCTCCTGCAAGATCCGGAGAGCTCCTGGGAGATCTGAAGAGAGCCTGGGAGATCTGAAGGGAGCCTGGGAGATCTGAAGGGAGCCTG